>NW_027198765.1:17500-39848 GCF_038502225.1 Cherax quadricarinatus
TCCAGGACTCAAGTCCGGCCTGCCGGTTTCCCTGAATCCCTTCATAAATGTTACTTTGCTCACACTCCAACAGCACGTCAAGTATTAAAAACCATTTGTCTCCATTCACTCCTATCAAACACGCTCACGCATGCCTGCTGGAAGTCCAAGCCCCTCGCACACAAAACCTCCTTTACCCCCTCCCTCCAACCTTTCCTAGGCCGACCCCTACCCCGCCTTCCTTCCACTACAGACTGATACACTCTTGAAGTCATTCTGTTTCGCTCCATTCTCTCTACATGTCCGAACCACCTCAACAACCCTTCCTCAGCCCTCTGGACAACAGTTTTGGTAATCCCGCACCTCCTCCTAACTTCCAAACTACGAATTCTCTGCATTATATTCACACCACACATTGCCCTCAGACATGACATCTCCACTGCCTCCAGCCTTCTCCTCGCTGCAACATTCATCACCCATGCTTCACACCCATATAAGAGCGTTGGTAAAACTATACTCTCATACATTCCCCTCTTTGCCTCCAAGGACAAAGTTCTTTGTCTCCACAGACTCCTAAGTGCACCACTCACCCTTTTCCCCTCATCAATTCTATGATTCACCTCATCTTTCATAGACCCATCCGCTGACACGTCCACTCCCAAATATCTGAATACATTCACCTCCTCCATACTCTCTCCCTCCAATCTGATATCCAATCTTTCATCACCTAATCTTTTTGTTATCCTCATAACCTTACTCTTTCCTGTATTCACTTTTAATTTTCTTCTTTTGCATACCCTACCAAATTCATCCACCAATCTCTGCAACTTCTCTTCAGAATCTCCCAAGAGCACAGTGTCATCAGCAAAGAGCAACTGTGACAACTCCCACTTTATGTGTGATTCTTTATCTTTTAACTCCACGCCTCTTGCCAAGACCCTCGCATTTACTTCTCTTACAACCCCATCTATAAATATATTAAACAACCACGGTGACATCACACATCCTTGTCTAAGGCCTACTTTTACTGGGAAATAATCTCCCTCTTTCCTACATACTCTAACTTGAGCCTCACTAGACTCAAGAAATCGTAATGACACGATTGCAAACAAACCATACCCCCGGCCGGGATTGAACCCGCGGTCATAGTCTCAAAACTCCAGCCCGTCGCGTTAGCCACTAGACCAGCTAGCCACAATAAGATTCATCCAACTAGGTATATTTCTACACCATAGGAAGGTTAGCACAGGCACCTCTGTGACCACAAATGCAAGTTTTTACAGACGAATCTCCAGCTAGCGTGGCCGTGACGAACTCTAGCTCAAGTCCCTTCACTGCCGTCAACATGACTCAAGAAATCGTAATGACACAATTGCTAACGCTAACGCGACGGGCTGGAGTTTTGAGACTCTATGACCGCGGGTTCAATCCCGGCCGGGGGTATGGTTTGTTTGCAATCGTGTCATTACGATTTCTTGAGTCATGTTGACGGCAGTGAAGGGACTTGAGCTAGAGTTCGTCACGGCCACGCTAGCTGGAGATTCGTCTGTAAAAACTTGCATTTGTGGTCACAGAGGTGCCTGTGCTAACCTTCCTATGGTGTAGAAATATACCTAGTTGGATGAATCTTATTGTGGCTAGCTGGTCTAGTGGCTAACGCGACGGGCTGGAGTTTTGAGACTCTATGACCGCGGGTTCAATCCCGGCCGGGGGTATGGTTTTGTACTCACCTAGTTGAGGTTGCGGGGGTCGAGTCCGAGCTCCTGGCCCCGCCTCTTCACTGATCGCTACTAGGTCACTCTCCCTGAGCCGTGAGCTTTATCATACCTCTGCTTAAAGCTATGTATGGATCCTGCCTCCACTACATCGCTTCCCAAACTATTCCACTTACTGACTACTCTGTGGCTGAAGAAATACTTCCTAACATCCCTGTGATTCATCTGTGTCTTCAGCTTCCAACTGTGTCCCCTTGTTACTGTGTCCAATCTCTGGAACATCCTGTCTTTGTCCACCTTGTCAATTCCTCTCAGTATTTTGTATGTCGTTATCATGTCCCCCCTATCTCTCCTGTCCTCCAGTGTCGTCAGGTTGATTTCCCTTAACCTCTCCTCGTAGGACATACCTCTTAGCTCTGGGACTAGTCTTGTTGCAAACCTTTGCACTTTCTCTAGTTTCTTCACGTGCTTGGCTAGGTGTGGGTTCCAAACTGGTGCCGCATACTCCAATATGGGCCTAACGTACACGGTGTACAGGGTCCTGAATGATTCCTTATTAAGATGTCGGAATGCTGTTCTGAGGTTTGCTAGGCGCCCATATGCTGCAGCAGTTATTTGGTTGATGTGCGCTTCAGGAGATGTGCCTGGTGTTATACTCACCCCAAGATCTTTTTCCTTGAGTGAGGTTTGTAGTCTCTGACCCCCTAGACTGTACTCCGTCTGCGGCCTTCTTTGCCCTTCCCCAATCTTCATGACTTTGCACTTGGTGGGATTGAACTCCAGGAGCCAATTGCTGGACCAGGTCTGCAGCCTGTCCAGATCCCTTTGTAGTTCTGCCTGGTCTTCGATCGAGTGAATTCTTCTCATCAACTTCACGTCATCTGCAAACAGGGACACCTCAGAGTCTATTCCTTCCGTCATGTCGTTCACAAATACCAGAAACAGCACTGGTCCTAGGACTGACCCCTGCGGGACCCCGCTGGTCACAGGTGCCCACTCTGACACCTCGCCACGTACCATGACTCGCTGCTGTCTTCCTGACAAGTATTCCCTGATCCATTGTAGTGCCTTCCCTGTTATCCCTGCTTGGTCCTCCAGTTTTTGTTTCTAGGTGTTCCACCACTCTTCTCCTGATAATCTTCTCCATGATTTTGCATACTATACATGTGTGTGTGTGTGTGTGTGTACTCACCTATTTGTACTCACCTACTTGTGGTTGCAGGGGTCGAGTCTTAGCTCCTGGCCCCGCCTCTTCGCTGATTGCTACTAGGTCCTCTCTCTCCCTGCCCCATGAGCTCTATCATACCTCGCCTTAAAACTATGTATGGTTCCTGCCTCCACCACATCACTTTCTAGGCTATTCCATGGCCTGACTACTCTATGACTGAAGAAATACTTCCTAACATCCCTTTGATTCATCTGAGTCTTCAACTTCCAATTGTGACCTCTTGTGTCTGTGTCCCATCTCTGGAACATCCCGTCTTTGTCCACCTCGTCTATTCCGCGCAGTATTTTATATGTCGTTATCATGTCTCCCCTGACCCTCCTGGCCTCCAGTGTCGTCAGGCCGATTTCCCTCAACCTTTCTTCATAGGACAATCCCCGTAGCTCTGGGACTAGTCTTGTTGCAAACCTTTGCACTTTCTCTAATTTCTTGACGTGCTTGACTAGGTGTGGATTCCAAACTGGTGCTGCATACTCCAGTATGGGCCTGACGTAGATGGTGTACAGAGTCTTAAACGAATCCTTACTGAGGTATCGGAACGCTATCCGTAGGTTTGCCAGGCGCCCGTATGCTGCAGCAGTTATCTGATTGATGTGCGCCTCAGGAGATATGCTCGGTGTTATACTCACCCCCAGATCTTTTTCCTTGAGTGAGGTTTGCAGTCTTTGGCCATCTAAACTATATTGTGTCTGCGGTCTTCTTTGCCCTTCCCCAATCTTCATGACTTTGCATTTGGCAGGGTTAAATTCAAGGAGCCAGTTGCTGGACCAGGCTTGTAGCCTGTCCAGATCTCTTTGTAGTCCTGCCTGATCCTCGTCCGATTCGATTCTTCTCATTAACTTCACATCGTCTGCAAACAAGGACACTTCTGAGTCTATCCCTTCCGTTATGTCGTTCACGTATACCAAGAACAGCACAGGTCCTAGGACTGACCCCTGTGGAACCCCGCTTGTCACAGGCGCCCACTCTGACACCTCGTCGCGTACCATGACTCGTTGTTGCCTCCCTGTCAGATATTCTCTGATCCATTGCAGTGCCTTTCCTGTTATGTGTGCCTGGTCCTCTAGCTTTTGCAGTAACCTCTTGTGAGGAACTGTGTTGGTCATCACTACGTCCACACTCTCCCTGGTCCATGAACTTTCTCATAGCACTTCTTAAAGCTATATATTCTACCTGCCTCCACTACCTCACTTTCCATTACCTCACTCTATGGCTGAAGAAATACTTCCTAACACCCCTGTGATTCATCTGAGTCTTCAACTTCCAACTGTGACCGCTTGTTGTTGTGTCCCATCTCTGGAACATCCTGTCTCTGTCCACCTTGTTGATTCCTCTCAGTAGGTCGTTATCGTGTCCCGTCTACCTCTCCTATTCTCCAGTGTCGTCAGATCGATTTACCTCAGGAGATGTTCCTGGTGTTATTATGCTCACACCAAGTGAGGTTTGTAGTCTTTGGCCCCCTAGACTGTACTCCGTCTGCGTCTTTGCCATTCTCCAATGTTCATGACTTTGCACTTGGTGGGGTTGAACTCCAGGATCCAGTGGCTATACCAGATCCCTTTGTAGTTCTGCCAGGTCCACGTCCGATTGGATTCTTCTCATCAACTTCACATCATCGGCAAACAGGGGCACTTCGGAGTCTATTTCTTCCATCATGTTCACAAATACCAGAAACAGCACCGGTCCTAGTTCACCCCTGTGAAAACCCACTCGTCACAAGCGTCCACTCTGACACCTCGCCACGTACCATTACTCGCTGCAGTCTTCCTGACAGATATTTCCTGATCCATTGCATTGCCTTCCCTGTTATCTATGCCTGGTCCTCCAGCTTTTGCACTTATCTCTTGTGTGGAACTGTGCCAAACGCCTTCTTACAGTACAAAAAAAAATACAGTCTACCCACCCCTCTCTTTCTTGTCTTACTGCTGTCACCCTGCCATAAAACTCCAGTAGGTTTGTGACACAGAATTTCCCATCACTGAAACCGTGCTGGCTGTCATTAATAACCTCATTCCTTTTTAGGTGCTCCACCACTCTTCTCATAGTCTTCTCCATGACTGCATACTATACATATCAGTGACATTGGTCTGTAGTTTAATGCTTCATGTCTGTCTTCTTTTTTAAATATTGGGACTACATTTACTGTCTTCCATACCTCAGGTAGTCGCCCTGTTTCGATAGATGTGTTGAAAATTGTTGTTAAGGGTATACATAGCACCTCTGCACCCTCTCTCAGGACCCATGGAGAGATGTTATCCAGTCCCATCGCTTAGCAGCCTCTTCACTTCTTCCTCAGTTGTATGTATTGTGTCCAACGCTATGAACACTTCTCTGAATTTCATGTTGAGCTCCTCACATACTTCGCAGTCATGATCTCTCCTCCATCCTTCCTAAGTCTGATTACCTGGTCCTTGAGTGTTGTTTTCCCCCCTGATGTGGCTGTACAACAGCTTTCGTTGCAATGCCTCCCTTCTTAACTGTGCTTATTCATTTCTGGCTCTACGACTTCTCTCCTTATTCTCCTGGGTCCTTTGCCTTATATACTTCTTCCATTCTCAAGCACACTTGGTTTTGCCCTCTCTTCACCTCTGGGTGAGCCAAGAGCTTACCCTGGCTTTTCTTGTTATTTCTTTTACCCTTGGGTACAAACTTCTCTTCAGCTTCCTTCCATATTGATGTCACATATCAAATCATCTTGGATGATTTCTGCTCTTCAAGTACATCTCTATTCTCTGAAAATTTACTATCTCAATCACGCCCTGCTCACCTGTTTCTCTGATGATGTTTTTAATCTCCATTTTTTCTTCCATCCATCTTTCATTGTGCGTCCTCTCCTCACTCTCCCGAAGCCTGTAAATAAACATTGACCTCTCCCTCTCCTCCTGCAATTGCCTTTCCCATTTGTACATAGCCATTGTTTCCCTTATTTTTTCCTGTAGCTTTTGGAGGCATGATCGTGCCTCTACATGGGACCTTTCCCCCTCTCCACCTTTCCCCTCTCTCTCTTACTGCTATCCTTGCTTCCAACTGCTGCTCTCCCTTCATTACTGGGCCCTGCTTGGTGGTCTGATAGGGTCTTAGTGTAGGTCATGTCTCCCTCATTTCCGTTGCCTCCTCATTCATTACGGGTATACCTGCTTCAGATGCTGTCTCCTCTGGGCAATATCCCTGTAACTCACTTCAGCCTATTTACCTCATATTCTAGGACCCTTATCCTGGCTTATGCACCTCCGGCTTATGACTCCCATTTCTTTTTCTCTGCCTCCATCCTCCTCTCCATTTTCACAGAAAGCTCACCTACTTTGCTCTCCCACTCTTGATCCATCCTCTTATATTGTTCTTCCATTCATTTTTCTCTACCAGAGCCATTTTACTCTGATCCCGAGCCTTCGACTTCTTTTCCGAGCCACCATTTTTTTTTCGATGTTGTAATGTGTGTGTGTGTGTGTGTGTGTGTGTGTGTGTGTGTGTGTGTGTGTGTGTGTGTGTGTGTGTGTTTGTGTGTGTGTGTGTGTGTGTGTGTGTGTGTGTGTGTGTGTGTGTGTGTGTGTGTGTGTGTGTGTGTATGTTTGTGTTTGTATTGCTTATATGTGTGGAGGGGGATTGTAAGGGGGAGAGAGATGGGGACAGAGATTGAGAGGTGGAGAGAAATAGGGAAGGGAGGGCAGAGGAAGAGACACACAATCAGACAGGTTAGGTGTTGTAATGTGGGTGTGTGCTGCTTGTGTGCATGTGTGTGTGTGGGGGAGTGTGTGTGGGGGGGGAGTGTGTGTGTGGGGGAGAGATATGGGGTAGAGGGAGGGATGTAGGGAAAGTGATGGGGGTTGGAGAAAGAGTAGAAAGGGGCTAGAGGGAGAGAAAGGGTGAAAGGGAGGGAGGAAGGAAAAGAGAGGGGAATTGGGGGAGGGAGGGAGAGGAAAAGGGATAGGAGAAAGAGGGAGAGAGAGAGAGACTGAGAGAGAGAGAGAGAGAGAGAGAGAGAGAGAGAGAGAGAGAGAGAGAGAGAGAGAGAGAGAGAGAGAGAGAGAGAGAGAGAGAGAGGAGAGTGCAGGGAAGTGTAGGGAAATGATTGGGTTGGTGCTGTCTAGTTAAAGTGAAAGGAGGGAGGAAGCAAAAGCGAGAACGGGAAGGCTAGGGGAGTAGAGGGAAAAGGAAGAGGATGGGGGAAGAGGAGAAAGATGAGGAGGAGGAAGAAGAGGGAGAGGAGGAATAGGTGGAGGTGGAGGAAGAGGAAGAACAGAAGAGGATGAGAAGTAGAAGATGGAAGAGGAAGAGAAGGAGGAGGAGGGAAAGGAGAAATAGGTGGAGGAGGAGAACGAGGAGGAGGAGGGAGAGAAGAAATAGGAGGAAGAGGAAGAGGGGGAGGAGGAATAGGTGGAGGAGGAGGAAGACTGATGGTCAGTGGGCTGTATGTTTGTTTTACTGTCAGTTATGTATGCCTAAGCACCTGTGCACGTGTCGGCCTACATGTGGCCCGGTGGCCTGGTGGCTAAAGCTTCCGCTTCACACTCGGAGGGCCCGGGTTCGATTCCCGGCGGGAGGAAACATTTCGACACGTTTCCTTACACCTGTTGTCCTGTTCACCTAGCAGCAAATAGGTACCTGGGTGTTAGTCGACTGGTGTGGGTCGCATCATGGGGGACAAGATTAAGGACCCCAATGGAAATAAGTTAGACAGACCTCGATGACGCACTGACTTTCTTGGGTTATCCTGGGTGGCTAACCCTCCGGGGTTAAAAATCCGAACGAAATCTTATCTTATCTTATCACTTGTCGGCCTACATGTGGTAACCCAAACTCTCCTACTAGCTCTTCTTCCCTCTTAAGTGATGTATGTATGATATTAGCTCTCCAGAGTAGGGGGTTTGTGACCCACAGCTACTACTGATGCAAGGCCAAACATTGGTGTCAACACTGATAATTCAACATGCAACCACAAAAAGATCATTTGTATATCACGCCTGGCAGGGGTGTCATCTAGGATCCCTGCTGTGTTGTGGCTGCACGATGATTCTCGTTGTGACAGCACTCCTGGCTCTGGTTCCCCTTCACTTTCTTCTTCTCTTTAATTGTTCTATTCACCGGAGTCCAAAGAAAACTGGATATTTTCCCTTCGATTTTTTTCCCTTTTCTTTCCTCTCACTTTATGATTGTTTTATTATTCACTAACTGATCTATCGATATTCCTCTCATCTTGTGATTGTGTTATTATTCACTACCTCATCTATCTTCATCTCTTATCTCACTGGCTTGGTGTGTGTGTGTGTGTACTCACCTAGTTGTGGTTGCAGAGGTCGATTCACAGCTCCTGGTCCTACACGTGTGTGGGTGTCTGTGTGTGAGCTGTCATATAAGAGGGGGACAATTCAGGTAATAATAAGGGATAAGGGAGTAACAAAAGAAAAGGTAGAGAGTACGCAGGAGAGGTGAGTCGACTGATATGAGAGGAGGAAATGCGAGGTCACTGGTAAGTACACCATCACCTCTCACTAACTCTACACTACTCATCCTGTCAGTACTTTGTATAAAATAATAAAATAAGAATAAGAAATAACTGGGACAGTGAAATTAAATCATACTGTGTGTGTGTGTGTGTGTGTGTACTCACCAAGTTCTCACCTAATTGTGGTTGCAGGGGTCGAGTCACAGCTCCTTGCCCCTCCTATTCGATGGCCACTACTAGGTCATTCTTCCCGCCCCATGAGCTTTATTATACCTCTTCTTAAAGCTATGTATTGATCCTGCCTCCACTACATCACTTCCTAAACTATTCCACTTTCTGACAACTCTGTCACTGAAGAAATCCTTCCTAAGATTCCTGTGATTCATCTGAATCTTCAACTTCCAACAATGACCCCTTGTTGCTATGTCCCATCTCTGGAACATCCTATCTCTGTCCACCTAGTCGATTCCTCTCAGATTTTGTATGTCGTTACCCTAACTCCCCTACCTTTCCTATCCTCCAGTGTCGTCAGATTGATTTCCCTTAACCTCTCCTCGTAGGGCATACCTTAGCTCCGGGATCAGTCTAGTTGCAAATCATTGCACTTTCTCTAGCGTCCTTACATGCTTGGCTAGGTGTGGGTTTCAAACTGGTGCTGCATACTCCAATATGGGTATATTATACACAGTGTACAGGGTCCTGAAAGATTCCTTAAGCTGTCAGAATGCTGTTCTTAGGTTTGCTAGGCGCCCATAAGCTGTAGCAATTATTTGGTTGATGTGCGCCTCAGGAGATGTGCCTGGTGTTATACTCACCCCAAGGTCCTTCTTCTTGAGTGAGGTTTGTAGTCTTTGGCCCCCTAGACTGTGCTGCGTCTGCGGTCTTCTTTGCCCTTCCCCAGTCTTCTTGACTTTGCACTTGGAGGGGGTTGAACTATAGGAGCCAGTTGTTGGACCAGATCTGCAGCCTGTCAGATCCCTTTGTAGTTCTGCCTGCTCCTCGTGTTTATGTATGTGTGTGTGTGTGTGTGTGTGTGTGTGTGTGTGTGTTGCGTGTGCGCGCGCGTGTGTTGGAGAGAGAGAGAGAGAAAAGGAGAGAATGTACCCACAGGTACACTCAACACTGCCCATGTATATGAAAGTCACTGTTTATGTCATGTTAGGCTGCTGCTCCACTCTTCTGAAATTAGTAGATATTCACACTTCTTTTTTTACTGGTAACAACCTAGACCTGTTGTTAATGGCATTTTTGTATAAACTGTGGCAAAACACTGCTGCCTGCAGCACTGACTCATTGCTCGCTGCCCCTCACTCAACCTTTCTTGTCCCAACACTACTGCCTGCAGCATTCTATGTGAGTGTGGGTGATGTGTTTTTGTGTCTACCTCCACCTTCCAAGTATACATGTGTCTCGTTCCCTGTTTTCCCAGGCAGTCCGGGCATCATCACAGCTGTGTGTACCTGACTGCACAGGCAGGAAAGAGGGAGACCTGGTTAAAGACCCAACCAATTGTCTTCAGTATTATGTCTGTAGCGACCCAGATGGAGACGGTGTCCTCCCCATAGAGCCGTCTGTCTTACCCCTCCAGTGCGAAGAAGGGTGAGTCCAATTATACTTTTCTATGTGTTAATATATGTAGGATTACGCGCTGGTCAGCATGATAGTAGAGTGCTATATGACCCTAACGGGTTTACAGTTTCTCATGAACAAAATAAAATATCAGAATTGTATTTACTCAACTAGGTATATATCCCCTCAATGTATATAGTTATAAAAATGGTACACATAACTAACATTCGTTGCATTTTAATCTCTCGTTGTATATCACGACAGGTATACTGCAACACTTAGATCATTCAGTTATCAATCATTCAATATTTTTTTTTAAATCACAATGCCATATAGATTATAGTTCCTTTTCAAAGTGATTAAACTGACTACTAAGATATTACTTACTTGTGATAATGTTACATACACAGGTGTGTATCAACATAATTATGGTATTCAATACCAACAAGGAGATAAGTAAGACACGTGTACTATAGTTTAGTATCTTTATTCCGAAACTTCTCGTCTACACAGTAGGCTTCTTCAGTCGAACACAGAGGTGGCTGGTTATGGAGAGAGAAGCTGCAGTGGAAAGTGTCTGACCACCTCATAACTACTTCAAGGTTGATGGATTGGTTAGGTTAGGTTAGGTTAGGTTAGGTTAGGTTAGGTTAGGTTAGGTTAGGTTAGGTTAGGTTAGGTTAGGTTAGGTTAGGTTAGGTTAGGTTAGGTTAGGTTAGGTTAGGTTAGGTTAGGTTAGGTTAGGTTAGGTTAGGTTAGGTTAGGTTAGGTTAGGTTAGGTTAGGTTAGGTTAGGTTAGGTTAGGTTAGGTTAGGTTAGGTTAGGTTAGGTTAGGTTAGGTTAGGTTAGGTTAGGTTAGGTTAGGTTAGGTTAGGTTAGGTTAGGTTAGGTTAGGTTAGGTTAGTTAGATTAGGTTAGGTTAGGTTAGGTTAGGTTAGGTTAGGTTAGGTTAGGTTAGGTTAGGTTAGGTTAGGTTAGGTTAGGTTAGGTTAGGTTAGGTTAGGTTAGGTTAGGTTAGGTTAGGTTAGGTTAGGTTAGGTTAGGTTAGGTTAGGTTAGGTTAGGTTAGGTTAGGTTAGGTTAGGTTAGGTTAGGTTAGGTTAGGTTAGGTTAGGTTAGGTTAGGTTAGGTTAGGTTAGGTTAGGTTAGGTTAGGTTAGGTTAGGTTAGGTTAGGTTAGGTTAGGTTAGGTTAGGTTAGGTTAGGTTAGGTTAGGTTAGGTTAGGTTAGGTTAGGTTAGGTTAGGTTAGGTTAGGTTAGGTTAGGTTAGGTTAGGTTAGGTTAGGTTAGGTTAGGTTAGGTTAGGTTAGGTTAGGTTAGGTTAGGTTAGGTTAGGTTAGGTTAGGTTAGGTTAGGTTAGGTTAGGTTAGGTTAGGTTAGGTTAGGTTAGGTTAGGTTAGGTTAGGTTAGGTTAGGTTAGGTTAGGTTAGGTTAGGTTAGGTTAGGTTAGGTTAGGTTAGGTTAGGTTAGGTTAGGTTAGGTTAGGTTAGGTTAGGTTAGGTTAGGTTAGGTTAGGTTAGGTTAGGTTAGGTTAGGTTAGGTTAGGTTAGGTTAGGTTAGGTTAGGTTAGGTTAGGTTAGGTTAGGTTAGGTTAGGTTAGGTTAGGTTAGGTTAGGTTAGGTTAGGTTAGGTTAGGTTAGGTTAGGTTAGGTTAGGTTAGGTTAGGTTAGGTTAGGTTAGGTTAGGTTAGGTTAGGTTAGGTTAGGTTAGGTTAGGTTAGGTTAGGTTAGGTTAGGTTAGGTTAGGTTAGGTTAGGTTAGGTTAGGTTAGGTTAGGTTAGGTTAGGTTAGGTTAGGTTAGGTTAGGTTAGGTTAGGTTAGGTTAGGTTAGGTTAGGTTAGGTTAGGTTAGGTTAGGTTAGGTTAGGTTAGGTTAGGTTAGGTTAGGTTAGGTTAGGTTAGGTTAGGTTAGGTTAGGTTAGGTTAGGTTAGGTTAGGTTAGTATAGGTTAGGTTAGGTTAGGTTAGGTTAGGTTAGGTTAGCTTAGGTTAGGTTAGGTTAGGTTAGGTTAGGTTAGGTTAGGTTAGGTTAGGTTAGGTTAGGTTAGGTTAGGTTAGGTTAGGTTAGGTTAGGTTAGGTTAGGTTAGGTTAGGTTAGGTTAGGTTAGGTTAGGTTAGGTTAGGTTAGGTTAGGTTAGGTTAGGTTAGGTTAGGTTAGGTTAGGTTAGGTTAGGTTAGGTTAGGTTAGGTTAGGTTAGGTTAGGTTAGGTTAGGTTAGGTTAGGTTAGGTTAGGTTAGGTTAGGTTAGGTTAGGTTAGGTTAGGTTAGGTTAGGTTAGGTTAGGTTAGGTTAGGTTAGGTTAGGTTAGGTTAGGTTAGGTTAGGTTAGGTTAGGTTAGGTTAGGTTAGGTTAGGTTAGGTTAGGTTAGGTTAGGTTAGGTTAGGTTAGGTTAGGTTAGGTTAGGTTAGGTTAGGTTAGGTTAGGTTAGGTTAGGTTAGGTTAGGTTAGGTTAGGTTAGGTTAGGTTAGGTTAGGTTAGGTTAGGTTAGGTTAGGTTAGGTTAGGTTAGGTTAGGTTAGGTTAGGTTAGGTTAGGTTAGGTTAGGTTAGGTTAGGTTAGGTTAGGTTAGGTTAGGTTAGGTTAGGTTAGGTTAGGTTAGGTTAGGTTAGGTTAGGTTAGGTTAGGTTAGGTTAGGTTAGGTTAGGTTAGGTTAGGTTAGGTTAGGTTAGGTTAGGTTAGGTTAGGTTAGGTTAGGTTAGGTTAGGTTAGGTTAGGTTAGGTTAGGTTAGGTTAGGTTAGGTTAGTCTTACCCTGTGTGATACATTCTACCAGTCTTATACTGTGTGATACATCCTACCAGTCTTACACTGTGTGATACATCCTACTTACACTGTGTGTCTCCTATACACTGTGTGATACATCCTACTAGTCTTACACTGTGTGATACATCCTACCAGTCCTATACTGTGTGATACATCCTACCTATAGTCCTACCAGTATATACTGTGTGATACATCCTAGTCCAGTCATCCTTACTGTGTGTGTCTTATACTGTGTGATACATCCTAGTCCACTGTGTGATCTTACCAGCTATACTGTGTGATACATCCTACCAGTCTTATACTGTGTGATACATCCTACCAGTCTATACTGTGTAATACATCCTACCAGTCTTATACTGTGTGATACATCCTACCAGTCTTATACTGTGTGATACATCCTACCATCTTACCACTGTGTGATACATTATACTGTGTGATACATCCTACCAGTCCTATACTGTGTGATACATCCTACCAGTCCTATACTGTGTGATACATCCTACCAGTCCTATACTGTGTGATACATCCTACCAGTCCTATACTGTGTGATACATCCTACCAGTCTTACACTGTGTGATACATCCTACCAGTCCTATACTGTGTGATACATCCTACCAGTCCTATACTGTGTGATACATCCTACCAGTATTATACTGTGTGATACATCCTACCAGTCTTACACTGTGTGATACATCCTACCAGTCTTATACTGTGTGATACATCCTACCAGTCTTATATTGTGTGATACATCCTACCAGTCTTACATTGTGTGATACATCCTACCAGTCTTATACTGTGTGATACATCCTACCAGTCTTATACTGTGTGATACATCCTACCAGTCTTATACTGTGTGATACATCCTACCAGTCTTATACTGTGTGATACATCCTACCAGTCTTATACTGTGTGATACATCCTACCAGTCTTATATTGTGTGATACATCCTACCAGATTTATATTGTGTGATACATCCTACCAGTCTTATATTGTGTGATACATCCTACCAGTCTTATTCTGTGTGATACATCTTACCAGACTTATATTGTGTGATACATCCTACCAGTCTTATACTGTGTGATACATCCTACCAGTCTTATGCTGTGTGATACATCCTACCAGTCTTACCCTGTGTGATACATTCTACCAGTCTTATATTGTGTGATACATCCTACCAGTCTTACCCTGTGTGATACATTCTACCAGTCTTATATTATGTGATACATCCCCCAGTCTTACCCTGTGTGATATAATCTACCAGTCTTATATTGTGTGATACATCCTACCAGTCTTTCCCTGTGTGATATATTCTACCAGTCTTACCCTGTGTGATACATCCTACCAGTCTTATATTATGTGATACATCCTACCAGTCTTATATTATATGACACATCCTATCAGTCTTACCCTGTGTGATACATCCTACCAGTCTTATATTATGTGATACATCCTACCAGTCTTACCCCGTGTGATATATTCTACCAGTTTTACCCTGTGTGATACGTTCTACCAGTCACATCCGGTGTGATACATCCTACTCGTCTTATATTATGTGATACATCCTACCAGTCTTATCTTGTGTGATACATCCTACCAGCCTTGTACTGTGTGATACATCCCACAAGTCTTATATTGTGTGATACATCCTACCAGTCTTATCCTGTATGATACATCCTTCCAGTCTTATATTGTGTGATACATCCTACCAGTCTTTACTGTGTGATACATCATACCAGTCTTGCATTGTGTGATACATCTTACCAGACTTATATTGTGTGATACATCCTTCCAGTCTCATATTATGTGATACATCCTACCAGTCTTATTCTGTGTGATACATCTTACCAGACTTATATTGTGCGATATATCCTACCAGTCTCATATTATGTGATACATCCTACCAGTCTTACATTGTGTGATACATCCTACCAGTCTTATTGTGTGTGATACATCCTACCAGACTTATATTGTGTGATACATCCTACCAGTCTTACATTGTGTGATACATGCTACCAGACTTATATTGTGTGATACATCCTACCAGTCTTATATTATGTGATACATCCTACCAGTCTTATCCTCTGTGATACATCCTACCAGTCTTATACTGTGTGATACATTCTACCAGTCTTACCCTGTGTGATACATCCTACCTGTCTTATATTATGTGATACATTCTACCAGTCTTAGCATGTGTGATGCATCCTACCAGTCTTATATTATGTGATGCATAATACCAGTCTTATATTTTGTGATACATCCTACCAGTCTTATCTTTTGTGATACATCCTACCAGCCTTCTACTGTGTGATACATCCTACCAGTCTTGTATTGTGTGATACATCCTACCAGCCTTGTACTGTGTGATACATCCTACCAGTCTTGTATTGTTTGATACATCCTACAAGTCTTATATTGTGTGATACATCCTACCAGCCTTATCCTCTGTGATACATCCTTCCAGTCTTATATTGTGTGATCCATCCTACCAATCTTATCCTGTGTGATACATCCTACCAGTCTTGTACTGTGTGATACTACCTACCACTCTTATAATACGTGATATATCCTAACAGTCTTATCCTGTGAGATACATCCTACCAGTCTTAACCTCTGTGATGCATCCTACCAATCTTACCCTGTGTGAAACATCCTATCAGTCGTGATACTACCTACCAGTCTTATACTGTGTGATACATCCTTCCAGCCATATATTGTGTGATACATCCTGCCAGTCTTATTTTGTGTGATACATCCTGCCAGTCTTATTTTGTGTGATACATCCTACCAGTCTTATACTGTGTGATACACTCTACCAGCCTTATATTACGTGATACATCCTACCAGTCTTTACTGTGTGATACATCCTACAAGCCTTATATTGTGTGACACATCCATCCAGTCTTATATTGTGTGATACATGCTACCAGTCTTTAATGTGTGATACATGTTACAAGTTATATTGTGTGATACATACTACCAGTCTTGTACTGTGTGATACATACCACCAAAAATCTTGAAAATCATCCTGCGCCTTATATGCCCAAGGTCAGGGTTAAGGGCTGACTTCTGGTTACACTTTAGTGTGAAGTAAGAGCGTAATTAACCCTTGAATATAATTAATGATTTACCTCTATACTTCTGTCGTGCGCCTTATATGAGGGAAAACACTGTATATCCAGGAGTGATGCACAGTTGTCTTCTTCAGGTATTTCTTCAATTCAGCTGATAGTGTGAGGCAATGTGAGAAGATAAATCCTTCTGCCGACTATTGTAAAGGTCTCTGCAGCCCGTGTGTCATCCAGTGTGAGACTCCAGGTCAGGATGGTCACGTTATCTTACAAGCATTCTAATATGTTTTTAATTCGTTATGTCTCTGTCTGTATGTATGTCTCTCTCTCTCTCTCTCTCTCTCTCGCTTTAATAGGTAACATTTCAGTGTTCCTTTGGTACTTGCTATTCTTAATAATAATAATAATAATAATATTAATAATAAATAAATCTAATAATAATAACAACAACAACAACAGCAACAACAGTAATAATGATAATAATAATAATAATAATAATAATAATAATAATAATAAATAATAATAATAATAATAATAATATCTTAAGATTAAATTATTATACAAAATTCTCCAGTAATTTGAATATCAATAAAATTTTCAATATTTCGGGTTCTCTTTGAAAATAAATAAATAGGCAATTAATATGAGCTAATTATTTCCATAATCATTATCATAACTGCATACATTTTCTGTGTATTCCAGGCACGTTAATTCCGTCAACACTGGATTGTAGCAAATATGAAATCTGCCTTGAAACAGGTCCTCAGGAAGTAGAATGTCCGACTGCTACTCCGTATTTCAACTTCGAGAATTATGGATGTACCGATGACCCGACTGTTTGCTACGACCTTTGTGACCCCTGTGACGTGTACTGCGTGACTGAGGGCAGGATTCCTAATCCACACAACTGTCATGGCTACTTGTACTGCAACCCTCCTGATGTGGCTTTATTTCTTTGCCCCGAAAACGAAGTCTTTAACACACAATCTCTCATCTGTGAGAACACCACAGACACCTGTGACAACCTCTGTACAGACACCACTGGCGCTTATGATGATTCTTTGGGGTCGTTTTTGGAATAAGTTTGAGTATGTTTGATATGTGAATAAATTTATCAGCGTTTATAGGTTTTACAAAAAAAATATCATTTTATTAAAAGCCTCATATGGGGTAATTATCTCACATGAAAATATGCAGAATTAATCCCGATGTCATTGAGATTAGAGAGAATAGTAAAATATATGTGATAACGAGTGACTCACTGGCACCAACATGTCTGAGCAAACTCCCCTGGTTGACACTTGGTGCTATTGGTCGAAATGTGACTCCACTGGTCAAGACGTGATATATCTGTTCGAGATGTTCTATCACTGATCACGGGAGAATACGGGACACTACTGTTCGAACCGTGACAGAGCTACTAGCTACATATATAGTACACTCCGAAGTCTCCACTAAGTGCTCAGTAATTAGTTTTCTTACCATTGTCTCAGAGAACATGTAGTGACAGAGGAACATCAAAGATCATTACTTAACTCTCATAGTGAACCTTATTAAATACTGAAAGTAAAGCCGTAAACCTAGACTCACATATCACTACTGGATTCCCTGTGCTGCAACTTCAGCGAGTCAGACTTCAAGAAACAGTTCAATTAATCCTTACAGTGGTTCTTAATTAACCTAAACAACCAACTTTACACAATTTGTACATAAAGTCACAGGGAAACTTTGTGATATTAAATGTATATCAGTCGCTGAATGATCTGAGATATGTATCCCCGTACTGCATAAGGCAGGTGAAATCACATATCTAGAGAATGTACAGAAAAAAAATACTACGTATTATTTCAGACAAAGCCTTTAATTACTGGGAACGTTTGAAATCCCTTGACTTGTACTCCCTGGAATGTAGGCGAGAAAGATACATTATAATCTACACCTTAAAAATCCTAGAGGGACTGGTGCAAAATCTGCACACAGAATCACTGCCTATGATATCAAAAGGCTAGGCGAACAGTGCAACAGCCTCCTAATGTAAAGCAAGGGCGCCATGAGTGCACTAAGAGAAAACACTTTAAGCTTCCTGGGCCCAAGACTATTTAACAACCTCTCATAATACATAAGGAGAATTACTAATAGATTTCTTGCTCTCTCTCTTGTCTGATGGCCTATATGTACTCACTCTTTCTCTCCTTTCTGTTAGTGTGACTTTGTAAACGGTACAAGTCGGACCGAAACGTCGTCGCAAGCTCCCCTCTCCTATGTGCGGGTTATTTGTGTATAGATTTCTGGCTGTCTTCAGGAGGGAAATGAACAGATAAAGTCAGCGCCCGATCAGCCGGCCTATGGTTCGTATGCCGGAATGAGTGCAGCCAGCATTAAGAGCTTGGTTGATCAGACTCTAATCCATTGGGAGGCCTGGTCGACGACCAGGCCGCGGGGCGTTGACCCCCAGAACGTCTCACACTGGACTTAAAAGGACAATTAACTTTCCCAATATAAGTTAAAATCGTTCATGAATAAACGATAAATCCATACATATGAAAATCTATGGCCACTCACTGTATTTGTCATATCTCAGACGCCAGAGAATTAAGTATAATGTCCTACATTAGACACTGTGTGGTAATGTCCCCACAGAATCCTGTCCACAATACATCCTGGGTCCACGTACGGGAACCCTGCAAATTATGAACATTATATATGAACATATATATATGTGTGCGAGGGGCTTGGACTTGCGTGAGCGTGTTTGATAGGAGTGAATGGAGACAAATGGTTTTTAATACTTGACGTGCTGTTGGAGTGTGAGCAAAGTAACATTTATGAAGGGGTTCAGGGAAACCGGCAGGCCGGACTTGAGTCCTGGAGATGGGAAGTACAGTGCCTGCACTCTGAAGGAGGGGTGTTAATGTTGCAGTTTAAAAACTGTAGTGTAAAGCACCCTTCTGGCAAGACAGTGATGGAGTGAATGATGGTGAAAGTTTTTCTTTTTCGGGCCACCCTGCCTTGGTGTCAGTCGGCCAGTGTGATAATAAATAAAATAAATATATGTATATATATATATATATATATATATAAATATATACATTTATATATATATATGTACTGTATATATATATATATATATATATATATATATATATATATATATATATATATATATATATATATATATATATATATATATATATATATATATATTATAATAATAATAATAAATATGTTCCTCTTTGACACATGACGTGTTTGCCTCAACTTATCCAAGAAACCAAAAACTACATAAAAAGAATATAGTTTTTAATTTGTAATTCCCTTCCAGAAAATGCATTAAGTTCTTAGTCCGCCAAGTGATACAGTCATGTATATAAACCACCTTCTTCAACTGACCTAAATTCTGCATAGATTATTTTTGTTAAAGCACAATTTGTCAACGTTAATCTTGTTTAGGTTATTCATATTATTATTTTTACGATAATCAATTTATTTTCTCTTACGTCATAACCACTACAAGTATTTTAACAAATTGTCTTACCAAAACAATCCAGAAATGTCATAAACATTAATCACTGTTATTTTTTTTATATTTTATTTAAAAACATACAATACATTAACTAAACAAAGTATACAGAATCAGTTCATCGGCAGACAATATAAAGTCATCGTTGTGGAAACACTGTGCCATGCAGTAATGTCAAAATATATACACTTCATTCAGGCAATAGATGTATACTGCCATGATACATAATTCCATTGCAACAAAATATAAATCTGCAAGTAAGACAAAATACAGTAGTATATTCATGTCGATCTAGAAACACTGGCGGATTCCAGGATAATGACCATGGAAAAGAATGTGATAATGGGGGGTCAGCATAACCTCAGGGCTGTCAGGGTACAAGTTTAATATGTTTAATCATCCCCCAAGGGGATAGAGAGACTTATTCCTGTGTATTACTAAGTAGAAACAGAAGCAGTACAAAGGATTCAGGTGACTGGGTGGCGGATTCCGGGATAATGACCATGGAAAAGAATGTGATAATGGGGGGACAGCATAACCTCAGGGCTGTCAGGGTACAAGTTTAATATGTTTAATCATCCCCCAAGGGGATAGAGAGACTTATTTCTGTGTATTACTAAGCAGAAAAAGGTAGATAATGATCACTTCTGACTCCCCAAACTCTATCACCCTGATAGATGGGAGAGGCAGTACAAAGGATTCAGGTGACTGGGTACAAGCTTGCCATCTCCGAGGGAGTTCCCCGGTCTGCAACTCATTGACACAACTGTTGCTACTTCACAATACTGCTGGGTTCAAAGAATGCGGTAATGGAGGGCAGCTGGTCTCCGAGGGAATGTTGCTAGTCCGCCTGTACCTCAGCAAAAAAAGGTTCTTCCAGGTACTACGGTACCGTTTATTCTCGCGGCTGCTAGATCTTTCCAGGTGGGGAGGCTTAAAGCAGTGAGAAAGGTCATCTAGGGAAGTCCTTTGTGCTGATAGAGCTCTTCTAGGTACTTTGACATATATTTTCCTCTTACCCACTCTCAGATGGGGAGAGGCTTAAGTGGTGTGATATTGTTTATATATATAGTATATTTGTTTAGACTAAAGAAGATAGTAATATATAGTTATATGTAAAGAAAAAATAAAAATCAGAGTTTGGCAATATTTTTATTAATTCACATACAAAAGGGCAAAAGCTGCGCAAAGTTTTTTAGCACCGGCAAAGGGGCGAAACTGTGCAAGTTTTAGTGGTTAGACTGAATGACTGAGCTCCTGTTCACTTTCTGTAAGATTGATAACCTCCCGCTCGAAAATGATTTCCTTTTCAGGTACGTCATATCCCGCCTTTACTCCATCTCCCGCCTTTACTCCATCTGCTGCCTTTACTCCATCTGCTGCCTTTACTCCATCTCCAGTCTGTACTCTGACATCGGGCGTTTTCCCTTCCTTCTCCGACTGGTTGTTAGGGTCTGCTTCAAGGTCGCCAGTTTGTTCAGCACCTGCTGCGGCAGTGACCTCAACAGAGTCATCAGATTGAGCAGTAGCAAGCGTAGAGAGGTCCACAACGAGGTCATCAGACTGACATGAGGGAAGGCTCTGCGTTTCATCGTTGTCGAGATCTGGTTCTTTCTTCATAGGCTCCTCTATATCAGATGAACTGTTCCCATCTTCCACAGGCTGTAAGTCATAAAGAGAACATATTTATCACTTTCAAATAAAGGAGTGGGACTCGTCTCTAATCTACCAAAGGAGGGAAACATAGAAGACATACCCTTTCCTGAGGAAGTCTATGTTTGCGTTTCCTGCTATCATCACAATGACACCGGTTTAGGAGTTTGATGCCGGCGTGTTCCTTCCCTTCCAATCTACCAGCCGATAAAATCAAAACTTTACAAATTCTGACTGGCCCAGTGAAAACTGTTGAAGAAAAAGGAGACTCAACTTTAAAATTATTATAAGTCTCTTGCGCTCGTTTGTTTCGTTAATATTCAAAGAGAAGTATCCAATCTACCAGCCGATAAAATCAAAACTTTACAAATTCTGACTGGTCCAGTGAAAACTGTTGAAAAAAGAGACTCAACTTTAAAAATTATTATAAGTCTCTTGCGCTCGTTTGTTTCGTTAATATTCAAAGAGAAGTTTTAGCAAAATAAATGTCTCGCTTACCAGAATCGAGAATGTCTGCTTCCTTCACCATGATGAGAGTAAAGGCTATGGAGAGGTCAGCCTCTATCTTTTGCGGGGAAGACAGCTTCAGCGGGCTCTTATATACAGCTCAGAGAGGACCTTACCAGCCAGGAGGGGTATTTGGGGGATACTCTCGTCAGAGGTGACCTTCCTCACAGAGGGAAGCACAAATGTAACCTTGACTACTTAGGCAAAATGTAATTTCACAGGGAGGCAACATTTTAAAATTCTCTCTAGCATATGCTATCACTAATCTGTCATTGATAAAAAGCGATTTTTCCGAGAAATTTAAAAAAAAAAATATAAAGCTCTTTCTAATCCCACAAGGCTTGTTTTATGAATAAACATCATAACATATAGACCGCAAGTGAGTGAAAAATCACTTTGTGTTCTGCCGGATAAACGATATAAATATTTAATTTTATTTAGTTTAAAATTTTTTTTTAAATTTATGCCATAATTCTCTGTTTTTTTTCCCGTAACTGTCAACGAAGAAGGATAGACTATTTTTCTTGTCCAAGAGAAGAGAAAAAAATGACCCATTACTTTTGAACTGTACGAAGGAAGAATATTGCTTACAAGCACTATGGGCCTGTCCGAGGGATAGCCATCTAATCTTATTTGCTGTAGAGCGTCTATAGTGAAACAGCCAATATATGTGACTTTATTTCCTAGGGTCAGAATTAAACTATTATTTATTTCTGCGCAATTCGTTTTTTTTATTTATGCTCGCACATCACAATGAACAGATCTATTCTGGTTGATGGATAAAACACCAGTTGTCTGAGCAAATAATAAAACTACCTTATTATAAGGGGCGGGCTTAGAGAACTGTAATTCAATTCTCAAGTTACCAGATTTTTCGATCAGGAGAGCGTCTTCCACTTGGCTGTCTGTT
>NW_027198766.1:0-39847 GCF_038502225.1 Cherax quadricarinatus
TGTGTGATTCTTTATCTTTTAACTCCACGCCTCTTGCCAAGACCCTCGCATTTACTTCTCTTACAACCCCATCTATAAATATATTAAACAACCACGGTGACATCACACATCCTTGTCTAAGGCCTACTTTTACTGGGAAAATATATATATATATATATATATATATATATATATATATATATATATATATATATATATATATATATATATATATATATATATATATATATATAAGAACATAAGAACATAAGAAAGGAGGAACACTGCAGCAGGCCTGTTGGCCCATACTAGGCAGGTCCTTTACAATTCATCCCACTAACAAAACATTTGCCCAACCCAATTTTCAATGCTACCCAAGAAATTGTCGGTATTATATACCATTCTTGCACAACCAAGAAATAAGCCCTGATATGCAAGTCCCACTCAAATCCAACCCCCCTCACTCATGCATTCATCCAACCTATCCTCCTTATGGAGGGGGATTCCCCTTCCAAACAATAACCTCTCTTCCCTTTCTCCTCTTCCCTGTCTTCCATTCTTCAACAACAGCCTTCAATAAAGGTAACTGTCATGTTGAATGTTTATTCTTTTGTGCATGTAAATCTATCTTTAAGGTAAAAGAAAACTGTTGATACTTCTGGGTGTCAGGAACGGATTAATTGTATTTACATTATTTCTTATGGGGAAAATTGATTTGAAAATCGTAGATTTCGATAATAGTAGCACCTCCAGGAACGGATTAATTGCGAAAAACGAGGGACCACTGTATTCTGTTTATTTCAATATACAGTACGCTACTGTATAAACATTCAAAAAATGCCAGAAATGTTATAAATGGTGCAAAGGTGACATTAAAACAATATCAAAGATGGTTTACACAAACCCACTTCCATTATAGTATATTCCTCACTCAGTGATGAATTCGTTTAATGATGTGGTCTTAGTGAGGAGTGGTCGTTAACCCTTTAACTGTTTTGGTTGTATATATATGTCTTACGAGCCACTGTGTTTGACGTATTTATACGTAAACTCTAGCGGCTTCAAATCAAGCAGGAGAAAGCTGGTAGGCCTACATGAGAGGGAATGGGTCTCTCAGTGGTGGGTTTGCGCCCTGTGAAAAAAATCGAGGACTCAGTGGTGCATTGTGGGAACGCCATCTTGGTAATCCATTTTTACTATGCCTCACGGTAAGAGGTACCTCATTCCTCGGCGGACTGGAGGTCTTTTGTTCCCAAGTAATAGCTCTAACAGTGATGGAAGTGCCAGAGAAAGTAAATTTCAAGATTTTGGAGAGGGTGTGACCGAAAGCAGCGCCCAGGATAACATAATTAGTGATGAAAATCCAGATGACCCACAACCTTCCACCTGGTGCTGGGCTGTCTCATTCACGTTCACCTGTACCAGGACGAAAGACGAAACTATTTGCCCGTGTACAAGATTCAGATGTGAGCAGTGAAAGTGACAGTGATAGTGATTTCAAAGCTATTGAAAGCAGTTCTAGTTGCGACAGTGAGGGTGAATATTCCCCAGTGAAGCTGCAGTATATACGACGTAGCATGCGTTCTGGTAGCGTGCCATATGTTGTTCCAAGGGAAAGGAGTAAATCTCGGAGTACATCCCGTGGCCCTACACCACGAACTGATACTGAAGATGACGATATTGTTACAACGGGGATGAATGATGTGCATGGGGCAGCAGGTGCTGGTGGTGATAGTGGTGGCATGAGTCATGTGGCACCAGCAGTGAGCCACGCTACTACCCATGATGCTAACTCAGCACAGCCACAACCAGCCTCAACCAATGCCACACTCCCACAACATCCACAACTACAACCTGTAAATATCCAGTACCCACCAGCAGACTGCATCTGGGATTGGCAGCAAGGTGACAATTTTGTTCCCAATCCCCATCACTTCGATGAATTACAAAGTGGAATACGGCCATCATGTACACTTGGGAATAATGCTACTGAACTGGAATGCTTTCAGTTATTCTTTGATGAATCCCTGATGGACATTATTGTCAAGGAAAGCAATATATATATATATATATATATATATATATATATATATATATATATATATATATATATATATATATATATATATATATATATATATATATATATATATATATATATATATATATATATATATATATATATATATATATGGAATAAGATCACAGTAAACAGGTGATTTAAAATATGCAAAACAACCACTGTGAAAGAGTAGTGAAATTCCAAGCGCTTTCGTGACTACTCACATTGTCAAGGAACTATGAAAATAATACATGAAAGGAAGGCAATTAAAGGGCTTAGACCACACCTCACAGTCAACTCCCACAACAAAGAAACACCTGACGCGGGACAATACCAGACTCCTAAGAAAAGAGGAACACTGCAGTTGGTCCGCTGGTCCAACTAGAAAGGTCCTCACGACAACCCACCAACAAATTATTCCACCCAAGAAACAAGGTTTATTACTTGTCCAATGTATTATTAAACTATAACCAAATTTTATTAATTATAAATGAATCTAATTTATATAAACCTAAGGAAATATTTATATTATTTTCAAAACTGCTTTTTATGAAGCAAGATTCAATTATATTTCTGTCGACCATGGACTTGTTTGATACAACTTTCTAAACTTTTTGAAAATCAATTGGATAGTTGAAATCTCTCACATGAATAAATAGAGCATTGGAATCTTGTCCGGTTCTAATGCTATATTTATGTTGTTTTAATCTAAGTTCGAGACTTTTACCAGTTTGACCGTAATAAACTTTATCACAAATTTAACAAGGAATCTTATAGACACATCCGTCAGCATTTTGGGGTGAATTCTTTATCAAAAGTTTTTTTACTGTATCAAGATTTTTAAATACAACTTTACCTTTAAAAGTCTTAAGAAGAGAAGGCATGTCAACCAAGTTTTCATGGTAAGGGAGAACCAACATATTTTTAGTTGAATTAGGTTGGTTGTCCCTTTTTGGATTGTAAAAAGTATTTCTAGCAATTTTAAATGATTTATCAATTACATTTCTCGGATATTTCAGATCAATGGCTATTTCATAAATTTTGGATATTTCTTCATCTATGAACTCTGGACTACAAATACGTAATGCTCTCAAAAACATTGATGAGAAAACAGACAGTTTAACCTTATCTTGATTGGAAGAATAATAGTGTACATAGGAACAGTTATTTGTAGGTTTTCTGTAAATTTTAAATTTGAATTTAAATTTAAATTTAAATTTGAACCTGTATATGGAATTCTGTGAGACCAGATAAAGCTAGTTGGTTCAGATGCGTAGATGACGCTCTTCGCCTGTGGCCTAATGTTCATAATATTGATGAGTTTCTTTCCAGACTCAGTGGCTTAGTACCTTCCGTTCAGTTCACCTCAAAACATGAAATAAATAACACTTTGCCGTTCCTAGATGTTTTAATTCATCGGGTCAATAGAAAATTCAAATTCACAGTTTATAGGAAGTCCACCAATGTGTCGTCATACATTCACTACTATTCCAACCACGAAACCAGGTAAAAAAGGAGTGTGTTCCTCACATTGTTCTTGAGAGCATTGCGCACCTGCAGTCCAGAGTACCTAGAGGACGAAATCAGCAAGATATTCAACATAGCCACAAAACTAAGATATCCTAAGGATTTTGTCGAGAAGGCACTAATGTCAGCAAAAAAGACTTTCTACAGGACTGAACCTAAAGAAGTGATGGCCAGGAAAAATGTACTACTTTTACCATACAATGGAATCTGGCTTGCCTCTGTGAGGCATAAAAAAAAAGATTAATATAAACCTTTCTTTCAAAAACACGGGGACAGCGAAACAAAGGCTGATTAAAAACACACCCTCCAACAAAGTTGGTGGGGTTTACACAGTCCCATGTACTCAGTGTCCTCTCTCATATATCGGTCAAACAGGCAAATTTCTGAAAACTAGAACTGCCCAGCATAAATGCTCAGTCAGGATAGGGCAGGATTCAAAATAAAGTTGCTAGTAATGGCAAATCAATTGATCAACAAACAAAGAGAGATAGTAGAGGGCAACGAGTGACTAGCTCCCTTAAGGTTTACTATACAAATAGTAGGAGTCTAAGAAATAAGATAGATGAGCTAAGATTACTTGCAAGTGTAGGTAATATAGATATTATTGGTATAACAGAGACCTGGTTCAACCTGAAAGATAGAGAAATGCCTTCTGAATGCAACATACAGGGTTATAAACTATTCCACACTGATAGGGTCAACAGGAAGGGTGGTGGTGTGGCGATGTATGTCAGAGAAAATTTAAATTGTTGTCTTAGACATGATATAAGATTAGAAACATCGAACACAGAATCTGTTTGGCTACAGTTTCTCGAGGGACGTGACAAATTAATTTTGGGTGTGATTTATAGGCCCCCAAACCTTGATAGGGAGTGCAGTAAGCTGTTATGGGACGAAATTCATAAGGCATCTAGATATGAAAATGTTGTGATAATGGGAGATTTTAACTTTAGACAAATTGATTGGAACAATATGACAGGAAATCTTGAGTCTAGTGACTTTCTTGATACGGTTCAGGATTGCTTTTTAGAACAGGTTGTGACAGAACCAACTAGAGGAAACAATCTGCTTGACTTGGTTCTTGCCAACAAAGATTCACTAATTAATAATCTTGAGGTTAATGATGAGCTTGGGGAAAGTGATCACAAATCACTTAGTTTCAATATATCATGGAATTACCCAGATAACTGCAATCAAATCTCTGTCCCAGATTTTCGCTTGGCCGACTTCATGGGACTGAAAAATTACCTGGGTGGGCTAAATTGGGATGTCCTGACTATGGGTCAGGTAGGTGATCTTGGTTGCCAATATGACGTTTTTCAGAGCATAGTTCTAGCTGCCCAGACAACTTTTGTTCCGAGTAGGGAAATTAGATCTAACAAAAATGATCCCAAATGGATGAACAATAGATTAAAACATCTCATTGGTCAAAAGAGAGGCATATATAGGCGTATCAAAAGAGGGGATGGGCAGTTAAGAAATCAATATATTCAATTAAAGAGAGAAATAAAGAAAGGAATAAGAAAAGCAAAAAGGGATTATGAGGCTAAGGTCGCAAGGGATTCAAAGACTAACCCAAAAGGGTTCTTTCAGGTATACAGAAGTAAGATTAGGGACAAGATTGGCCCACTTAAGAGTAACTCTGGTCAGATCACTGACAGTGATAAGGATATGTGTGAAATTCTCAATACCTACTTCCTCTCAGTTTTCACCCAGGAAAATACTAGCGATATTCCTGAAATAATAGATTATGTAGAACAGGATGATAATAAACTATGTACGATTGCGGTAACTAGTGACATGGTCCTCAGACAAATAGAGAAACTAAAACCTAACAAATCCCCAGGCCCTGATGAACTGTTTGCAAGGGTGTTAAAGGAATGTAAAGAGGAACTTAGCATACCTTTGGCTAATCTTTTTAACATATCACTACAAACTGGCATAGTGCCTGATAAGTGGAAAATGGCAAATGTAATACCTATTTACAAGGCAGGTGACAGGTCCTTGGCTTCGAACTATAGACCAATAAGCCTTACCTCCATAGTGGGAAAATTTATGGAATCAATAATTGCCGAAGCAATTCGTAGCCATCTTGACAGGCACAGATTGATTAATGAATCTCAACACGGTTTTACAAAGGGGCGTTCCTGTCTTACGAATTTACTAACTTTTTTCACTAAGGTGTTTGAGGAGGTAGATCATGGTAATGAATATGATATTGTGTATATGGACTTCAGTAAGGCTTTCGATAGAGTTCCACACCAGAGGCTATTGAGGAAACTTAAGGCACACGGAATAGGAGGAGAAATTTTTTCCTGGGTAGAGGCATGGCTGACAAATAGACAGCAGAGAGTTTGCATAAATGGGGAGAAATCAGAATGGGGGCACGTCACAAGCGGTGTTCCTCAGGGGTCAGTGTTGGGCCCGTTGTTGTTCACAATTTACATAAACGACATAGATGAGGGAATAAATAGCGACATAAGCAAATTTGCTGATGACACCAAAATAGGCCGTCCAATTCATTCTAATGAGGACACTAGAGCACTCCAGGATGATTTGAATAGACTGATGCAATGGTCGGAGAAGTGGCAGATGCAGTTTAATATTGACAAATGCAAAGTTCTAAATGTTGGACAGTTAAATAACCATGCCACATATAAACTAAATAATGTAGATCTTAATACTACTGATTGCGAAAAGGATTTAGGAGTTCTGGTTAGCAGTAATCTAAAACCAAGACAACAGTGCATTAGTGTTCGCAATAAAGCTAACAGAATTCTTGGCTTCATATCTAGAAGTATAAATAATAGAAGTCCTCAGGTTGTTCTTCAACTCTATATATCCTTGGTTAGGCCTCATTTAGACTATGCTGCTCAGTTCTGGTCACCGTATTACAGAATGGATATAAATGCTCTGGAAAACGTACAGAGGAGGATGACAAAGATGATCCCATGTATCAGAAATCTTCCCTATGAGGATAGACTGAGGGCCCTGAATCTGCACTCTCTCGAAAGGCGTAGAATTAGGGGGGATATGATCGAGGTGTATAAATGGAAAACAGGAATAAATAAAGGGGATGTAAATAGCGTGCTGAAAATTTCCAGCCAAGACAGGACTCGCAGCAATGGTTTCAAGTTGGAAAAATTCAGATTCAGGAAGGATATAGGAAAGCACTGGTTTGGTAATAGAGTTGTGGATGAGTGGAACAAACTCCCGAGTACAGTTATTGAGGCTAAAACGTTGTGTAGTTTTAAAAATAGGTTAGATAAAACATAGGTTAGATAAATACATGAGTGGAGTGTGGGTGGGTGTGAGTTGGACCTGATGCTAGCTTCGTGCTCACGACGGACGACGCCAAGGAAGGCATTGTTGTTGTTGGGGATAGCCAAGTTAGGTACACGGATAGGGCATTCTGCTTGAAGGATAGGAGTAGGAGGCAGAGAGTGTGTTTTCCTGGGGCTGGGATGAAGGATATTGTTAGCCGTCTGGATGACATCATGAGAGGTAATGGGAGCAATCCTATTATCTGTCTCAGTGCTGGAGGCAACGATGTTGGCAGACGTAGGAGTGAGGACCTGATTAGCAGGTATAGGTCAGCAATAGAAATAATTAGGAGGAAGGGTGGGAACCCTGTCATATGTGGTATTTTGCCAAGGAGAGGAGTTGGAAATGAATGGTTGTCCAGGGCAATTGGTGTCAATTGCTGGCTGGACAAATACTGTAAGGAAAATGCGGTAACATTCATTGACAACTGGGACCTCTTCTATGGCAGAAATGACAAGTATGCCAGGGATGGGGTTCACTTATCTAGGTCTGGGGTGGGAGCACTGGCAACTGCAGTGGAGGGAGCTGTTAGGACTTTAAACTAGGAATAGCTAGTGGTATGGGTTTTTGGCAGGAAATCAGTGAAGTCCCAGTGTAGTAATATGATGAGTACTAGGGGAACTAGTAACAGGCAGAATGAGGTGGGTATTGTAAACCCAGTGGCACTAGGTGACAAGGACAGTAATAGGTGTAGAGGAAAAATAAAAATGAACAGGAAGGGTAAAGAAATAGGAGGGTCTTTATATATATATTATGCTAATACCCGTAGTGCTAAGAATAAGATGGACGAGTTGAGATTAGTTGCTAGTGCAGGTAACATTGATGTATTTGCCATAACTGAGACGTGGTTTAATTCAAAAAGTCGGGACATGCCTGCGGAATGTCACATTCAGGGTTTTAAATTGTTCCAAGTAGATAGAAGTATCGGGAAGGGGGGTGGGGTGGCATTGTATGTCCGAGATCGCTTGAACTGTTGCATAAAAACGGGTATTAAGTCTGAAGTAACACATACAGAGTCTGTTTGGATAGAATTTTCAGAGGGGCATGAAAAATTGATTTTAGGTGTGATATACCGTCCCCCAAACTTAGATAGGGACCAAGGGAGACTACTATGGGAGGAAATTGTTAAGGCCACAAGGCACGATAATGTAGTAATTCTAGGAGACTTTAACTTTAGTCATATTGATTGGAATTTCTTGACTGGGAATTTAGAATCATACGACTTCTTAGAAGTAGTTCAGGATTGTTTTTTGAAGCAGTTTGTGACAGAACCTACAAGGGGAAATAACCTGCTTGACTTAGTTCTGGCAAACAATGAATCCCTTGTTAATAATTTAGAAATTTCAGAGGAACTGGGTGCTAGCGACCACAAATCAATTACATTTAGCATTGAATGGAAGTATGATAGTAGGGATAACTCAGTAACAGTCCCAGATTTTCGCTTAGCAGATTACGATGGGCTTAGAGAACACTTATCATCTGTTGACTGGGGTAACGAAGAGAGCTATCAATATGACAGTTTTCTGAACACTATACATGCTGCTCAAAGAACGTTTATCCCATATAAAGAAATTAGATCAAATAGAAATGACCCAAAATGGATGAATAATAGGCTCAAATATCTACTAGGGCATAAGAAAGGAATTTATAGGCGTATCAAAAGAGGTGAGGGTCATCTTATGAATCAGTATATTGACATTAAGAGGGACATTAAAAAGGGGATAAGAAAAGCTAAAAGGGACTATGAAATTAAAGTTGCTAGGGATTCGAAAACTAACCCAAAAAGTTTTTTCCAGGTCTATAGAACAAAAGTTAGAGATAAGATAGGTCCCCTTAAAAATAACTATGGGCATCTTACTGACAAAGAGAATGAAATGTGCTCGATTTTAAATAATTATTTTCTCTCGGTTTTTACACAGGAAGACACTAACAATATTCCAGTAATTAATTTTTATAGTGGGCCTGAAGAAGATAAATTATGTAACATCACAGTCACTAGTGAAATGGTTGTGAAGCAGATAGACAGACTGAAGCAAAATAAGTCGCCGGGTCCTGATGAGCTTTTTTCAAGGGTTCTTAAGGAATGCAAAATGGAACTCTGTGAACCATTAACTAATATTTTTAATTTATCTCTTCAAACAGGTGTAGTGTCTGATATGTGGAAGATGGCTAATGTAATTCCTATTTTTAAAACAGGGGACAAGTCGTTACCGTCAAATTACCGCCCAATAAGCCTGACCTCAATTGTAGGCAAATTACTAGAGTCAATTATAGCTGAGATTATAAGAAGCCATCTCGATAAGCATAGCTTGATTAATGATACTCAGCATGGATTCACGAGAGGCCGTTCTTGTCTAACTAATTTATTAACTTTCTTCAGTAAAGCTTTTGAGGCTGTTGATCACGATAAAGAATTTGATATTATTTACTTAGATTTTAGTAAGGCTTTTGATAGAGTTCCGCACCAAAGACTGTTAAAGAAAGTGGCAGCTCATGGCATTGGGGGAAAAGTGCTCTCGTGGATCGAGTCATGGCTCACAGACAGGAAGCAGAGAGTGTCCATAAATGGGGTTAAATCCGAGTGGGGATCTGTAACAAGTGGCGTTCCACAGGGATCAGTCTTGGGCCCGTTGTTGTTTATAATATATATCAATGATCTTGATGAGGGAATTACTAGTGATATGAGCAAATTCGCCGATGACACAAAGATAGGTAGGATAATTGATTCAAACGTAGATGTCAGGGAACTTCAGGAGGATTTAGACAAACTCTATTCTTGGTCAGAAAAGTGGCAGATGCAGTTCAATGTAGATAAATGCAAGGTTCTGAAGCTCGGGAGTGTCCATAACCCTAGCACTTATAAGTTAAATAATGTAGAACTTAGCCATACAGATTGCGAAAAGGACTTGGGGGTTATGGTGAGCAGCAACCTTAAACCAAGACAGCAATGCCTAAGCGTACGTAATAAGGCAAATAGATTACTGGGATTTATATCAAGAAGTGTAAGCAACAGAAGTCCAGAGGTCATACTGCAGCTTTATACATCATTAGTAAGGCCTCACCTAGATTATGCAGCTCAGTTCTGGTCTCCATATTACAGAATGGACATAAATTCGTTAGAAAACATTCAGCGTAGAATGACTAAATTAATACATAGCATTAGAAATCTTCCTTATGAAGAAAGATTGAAGACTCTTAAATTACATTCACTTGTTAGACGAAGAATGAGGGGAGACATGATCGAAGTGTATAAGTGGAAGATAGGTATTAATAAAGGGGATATTAATAAGGTCTTGAGGATATCTCTCCAAGAGAGAACCCGCAGTAATGGATTTAAATTAGACAAGTTTAGATTTAGAAAGGACATAGGAAAGTATTGGTTTGGAAATAGGGTAGTTGATGAGTGGAACAGTCTACCTAGTTGGGTTATTGAGGCTAGGACTTTGGGTAGTTTCAAATTTAGGTTGGATAAGTACATGAGTGGGAGGGGTTGGATTTGAGTGGGACTTGCAAATGAGTGGATAGAGTTATCAGAGCTTATTTCTTGGGTAGCATTGAAAATTGGGTTGGGCAAATGTTTTGTTAGTGGGATGAATTGTAAAGGACCTGCCTAGTATGGGCCAACAGGCCTGCTGCAGTGTTCCTCCTTTGGCAGACCGAGTGTAGTCGGTCCTCATAGCGTGGTTTTTTGCGCACGTCCTACAACTCCCGCCGCGCATCTAGGTTCCCATTCTCTATTTCTGACCAATCACAGACCTTCCCTGAGTCGCCCAGGCTGAGCGGTGATGGCGGCTGCTCGCTTCCCATTGGTCGAGACAGCAGAATGTAAACACTTCTACCTTGCCGGCGCCAAAACTCGTGTTTCTCGGTATAGTGCTCCTTATATACTGAAGCATTTCACCCAATACAATGTCGGTAAGTACTGATTTGTGTGTCTAGTGTGTAAATGAATAGTTTAGCCATATTTTGATATATATATGAAGGCGTTGTGAAGCATATTACGAGTGCACCATGCAAATGAAAAAAGTGCAACAAAATAGGACCAAGTACAGTCGTTCCTGCCCTTTTAGGTGCAGTTTTCAAGTTTCGGTATATAAATATTTCCATAAAATTTGGTAGTGTATATATGAATTCAGTAATGGTCTGGGTGTGTACAGAATGTTTTTATTGTCCTTCCAGATCAATAAGAAATTGTTCTACGGTGAGTCCTCCAAGGCTACCTCGAAATTTGTCTGTGTTTGGGATGATACTGACTCAGATCAAGACTCAGATGACATGGATTTCCTGGATAGTGAGGATGAATTCTTGCCACCAGATGCAGAGGTGTCAACAGATGGGGAGGAGGAAGCTGCGCCACCACCAAAAAAAAAAAATTGAACAAGAGGAAGAAACGTATTACTATGGAGGAATACCCTGATGAAGAAGTGCTTCAAGATGATCTTGCTTCTCAAGTAGACACCAAATGGAAGAATGAGGACATCCACAATGACCCTTTGCCTAAATATGAACATGAAAAGCCTGTTGAAGTTAGGTGTGCATATGATTATTTTACAGACTTTTTTACTCAAGACATGATAGACAACATTACATTTCAAACTAATTTGTATGCCAGGCAAAAAGACATACATACTACTTTTCAAACAGATTCTGAGGAAATGACTAGGTTTATAGGTATTCTGTTGTATATGGGTTACACTGTACAGCCATCCATTGAGGACTATTGGAGAAGTGCAAGTAGGACAATTCAAGTTGCAGAAGTCATGGGATCAAAGAGGTTTAGGTTGCTGAGGCGTACCATTCATTTCAATGATAACACACAAAAGAAGGATAATGACAGATTCTACAAAATAAGGCCTCTTTACAATGGACTAACTAAAGCTTGCTTGAAAGTTCCAGCTACACCCAAGCAGTCTGTTGATGAAGTTATGGTTGCTTTCAAGGGTAAAACAGCTGGAAACCTAAGGCAATACATCAAAAACAAACCAGACAAGTGGGGTTTCAAACTCTTCTGTCGTAGCAGTGAAGATGGAATCATACATGATATACTGATGTATCAAGGTAACCCAACTTTTGAGAACCATCACATAAAGCTGTCAAATGAAGAAAATAAACTCCCAATGAGTTCCAGGATTGTTCTTGTACTTGCAGCATCTCTTGACCAAAGAAAAACATCAGCAGTCTATGCTGATAATTTCTTTTCAAGTCTACCTTTGGTCAAGGTACTGAGAGACAAGTATAACTGCAGGTACACTGGAACAATACGTGATAATAGATGTGGTAAGCCACAACTGATGCCTGTGAAAGAAATGCAAAAGAATAATGTGGCCAGGGGCTATTTTGATTTCCAAAGCAATGATCATATCCTTCTTGTAAGATGGAAGGACAACAAAGTTGTGACTCTAGTCACAAATGATGTCGGAGTTTATCCTTTGGGTCTTATTGAAAGATATGACAAGGCATCAAAGAAGAAAGACCACTTTGAGTGCCCAGGCATCATCAAGAACTACAACGCAAACATGGGAGGTATCGACAAAAGTAACATGTTGGTCCATCTTTACAAAACACCAATGAAATCAAAGCGTTGGTACATGCGGCTCTTTGCTTATGTTTTGGATGTTGCTGTTGTGAATGCATGGCTTCTTTACTGTCGTGATTGTAGGTCACTAAACATGCCATGCACACCACTGAAGCTATTCAGGCTTGAGATCTCTGTCACTGCAAGATCCAAAGGACAAAAGGTCAACCGCACCAGCATGAGACGAAGTCGAGATTCACCCAGTACTTCTTTGGTTGACAGTAATGACGATTTGTCAAACGTGGAATACCCATCTGCATTTCAGTACCAACGTGCAGAAAGGCCAGATGACAGTGTGAGGCTGGATAAACAGCTAGGTCACTGGCCAGTGCTAGGTAAGCTGCTTTCATGCAAGTTTTGCAGCAAAAAGAATAATCATGTCACATCCTCATTTTGCTGTGCCATATGTAAAGTAAATCTGTGCATAAAGAAGGATAGAAATTGTTTCATGAACTTTCATTTGCAAAATTAGTGATGTGAAATGATTGTTCTTTCTCAGGGAACTCAGGAATATTTCATTTGTAAGTTGCATCCCATTGCAATGTGTCATTGTTGATAAGTAGTTCCTATTTCTATTTTTTTACTGGTTACAAATTGTTCAGAAACAAGTTCCATTTATGTTTTTTATATTGTCTACTTGTATAATAAATTTAAAAAATACTTATTTCGTTTTTTTACAACCAATGCAACATTGCAACATTCAAAAATGGTATACCCCAAACGGGCAGGACCGAATACACTCGGTCTTCGAATATCTGCAATTGCGCGAGATGTTACTTTCACAACTCTGTTTGGATGGTCTCAGTGACCTTACATTGAGTGGCTCTATCCCCTCATAGGAAATCACTTTCAAATTCACACTTTAGACTGCCTTGCCCCCTGAAGGGCGTTTATATCTGTTGGGTCACCATCTTTGTGTATTGGTGTAATCTCTGCTATTTTGAGTAATGCTGGGAAAGTGTTGGTTTCTAGTGATTTGTTAAAGAGTAATGCAATGGTGGGTCAAAGGACTTGAGCTGCTAATTTGTACAGTAGTGGTGGTACTTGGGTTATATTTCCTGATTTGTTTTTTTAGAGATAATAATCATGGTAACCTCAGTGTACTCTGTTGGTGCAAGATAGAGGGATGTTGGGTAATTTCCATCTAGATAATCATTAGCTTGGGCATTCATATTTGGAATTTTACTGGCAAGATTTGATCTTATGATTGAGAAGAAGTCATTTATCTTGTTAGCTGTATCAACAGGCTAGAGTTTCGGTTCATTTGCTTCATTTAGTACAGTATTAATAGTTCTGATCAGTTTGTGGGTCCCCAGGATCTGAGTGTCTTTTCCAGGTCTTTTTTTTATATCTCCTCATGTTTTAGTGAATCTATTAGAATAGTATATTTGCTTGGACTTTCTGATTAATTTGGTGAGAACCAATGTATAGTACATGTATTTGATAAATTCTTTATTTATTAAGCCCCTTTTACAGTGTTTTTCATATTGATGTTTCATATCGATGGATCTTAGGATGCTGTTAGTAAGCCAAGGGAAACTTTGTCTTTTATGTGATCTGTTTAGTTTTTATGGGACAATGTTTGTTATACAGTCTATATATGCATTTTGTTTAGAAATATGTCCACCCATTCATTGATACCAACAGCATTAGAAAATTCTGTAAGGTAGTCAACTGAGCTTAGTTCTGTAGTGTAGTTACTTATTGATGCCTCATCATGGAGTCGAAAAGAGAACTTATATTCTATTGGTTGCTTACAAATGTTTGTTATGAGGAAAGTTGGGTAGTAGTCAGTAGTGCTGTCCATGATTATCTCCGCTTTAAGGGGGGGCTAGTATGTTTGTCCATGTATGGTCAGTTATGGCTGCACTCGTCTCAGTTTTATTGGTTTTATATATGCTGGTATGAGTAGTGTGTTGTTCATATAGTTAATGAAGTCACATATTGGTCATCTGTTAGGCCAAGGTTGATGTTGAAGTCTCCTGCGAGTAGCAGGTGGTGCTCATTCATTTGTGTATCTGTTATCAGTGTTTTCAGTTTATCACTAAAAGCTGGGATATCAGTACGAGGGATCCTGTATATGGCCCCAATTGTCATAGGTTTTTTAGGTTTTTTTACAGAGAAATTTGAGAATATATATTCACCATATTCATCATTGAAGGATATGGTGTTGCTACATGATAGTTCATTTCAATAATAGATGACAATACCTCCCCCAATTTGTTCTGGCCTGCAGTTGTGAATTGCTGTGTATCCTGGTAGTGTGTAGATGTCTAGTGTGTCTTAAGCCAGGTTTCAGTAAGAATACAGGAAAATGTTGTTTTTAATTAATCTAGGAGTGCCAGGAGGTCATCACAGTGTTTACTTTGGGATGTAATATTGTAATTCAAAAAAGTAATATTTCTGGCATTGCTGAGAACAGTACTGACTTCTGTTGCTGTGTAGTAAAGGCAGTTGCTTTCAGTTAAATAGTGACTGGGATTTAGATTATGTAGATTCAGATCAGGGCCAATTTCGAAATTGACCATTTAGGGCTAACTGGTAAATATTTAAGTGATTATGAATTGCAGAAGAGAGTTAAGGGGTAATATTAATATCTGTAAAAAGGGGTGATTGAACAATAATGGTGTAAGTGCATATTGTTCCATTAGATTGTAGATGCTAAACAACATATAGTGATATAGCAGTAATGAAATATAATGAACGATTAAGGCTAGATATATCAATAACAGACATAGCCCCACTCCACAAAGGGGGCAGTAAAGCAATAGCAAAGAACTACAGACGGATAGCACTAACATCCCATATCATAAAAATCTTTGAAAGGGTCCTAAGAAGCAAGATCGCCACCCATCTAGATACCCATCAATTACACAACCCAGGGCAACATGGGTTTAGAGCAGGTCGCTCCTGTCTGTCCCAACTACTGGATCACTACGACAAGGTCCTAGATGCACTAGAAGACAAAAAGAATGCAGATGTAATATACACAGACTTTGCAAAAGCCTTCGACAAGTGTGACCATGGCGTAATAGCGCACAAAATGCGTGCTAAAGGAATAACAGGAAAAGTTGGTAGATGGATCTATAATTTCCTCACAAATAGAACACAAAGAGTAGTAGTCAACAGAGTAAAGTCTGAGGCGGCTACGGTGAAAAGCTCTGTTCCACAAGGCACAGTACTCGCTCCCATCTTGTTTCTCATCCTCATATCTGACATAGACAAGGATGTCAGCCACAGCACCGTGTCTTCCTTTGCAGATGACACCCGAATCTGCATGACAGTGTCTTCCATTGCAGACACTGCAAGGCTCCAGGCGGACATCAACCAAATCTTTCAATGGGCTGCAGAAAACAATATGAAGTTCAACGATGAGAAATTTCAATTACTCCGATATGGTAAACATGAGGAAATTAAAACTTCATCAGAGTATAAAACAAATTCCAGCCACAAAATAGAGCGAAAAACTAACGTCAAAGACCTGGGAGTGATCATGTCGGAGGATCTCACCTTCAAGGACCATAACATTGTATCAATCGCATCTGCTAGAAAAATGACAGGATGGATAATGAGAACCTTCAAAACTAGGGATGCCAAGCCCATGATGACACTCTTCAGGTCGCTTGTTCTATCTAGGCTGGAATATTGCTGCACACTAACAGCACCTTTCAAGGCAGGTGAAATTGCTGACCTAGAAAATGTACAGAGAACCTTCACGGCGCGCATAACGGAGATAAAACACCTCAATTACTGGGAGCGCTTGAAGTTCCTGAACCTGTACTCCCTGGAACGCAGGCGGGAGAGATACATGATTATATACACCTGGAAAATCCTAGAGGGACTAGTACCAAACTTGCACACGAAAATCACTCACTACGAAAGCAAAAGACTCGGCAGACGATGCAACATCCCCCCAGTGAAAAGCAGGGGTGTCACTAGCACGTTAGAGACAACACAATAAGTGTCAGGGGCCCAAGACTGTTCAAGTGCCTCCCAGCATACATAAGGGGGAGTACCAATAGACTCCTGGCTGTCTTCAAGCAGGCACTGGACAAGCACCTAAAGTCGGTACCTGACCAGCCGGGCTGTGGCTCGTACGTTGGATTGCGTGCAGCCAGCAGTAACAGCCTGGTTGATCAAGCCCTGATCCACCATGAGGCCTGGTCATAGACCCGGCCGCGGGGGCGTTGACCCCCGGAACTCTCTCCAGGTAAACCCTGTCTCATATCAGTCTTGGTGTTTTTGCATGGTGAAGATACGGAGGTATTTAAATTTATCAAGAATCATGAAATTTTTCGTTAAACTGGTTTTGCTTATGGGGCATAAAGCCCCATAAAGCTTCATGCTATTGAGGATGCATGTCACCCGTTCACCGCCAGTCAAAAATAAACTCATTGCGTGACATACCCCTAACGGTTTACATATTATTGAGGCTCATGATGACAACACTAAACTAATGCTAATTGACTGAGTCGGCGATGCATCTGTTTTAGTGTGCAGTCTGTATCCTTCCAGTGAACAATAGAGCAATAACAAATGAATCCACAAAAAGCCTAAGAACTAGGCCCTAAAAGGGTTATCATGAGAAGATTTTTACATACTATATCTGGTATTTTATTTTCAATAATAAGATATCTTGACATATCGAATAGGTTATTATAATGTCTATCTCTACTGTATATTCCTCAGTAAGTGGACTATAAAGTACATAGTTTTTCATTGTTCGCATCGCTCCCGGGCCATGCGGACCTGCTGCGCAGACACTCCTGATTGAGTTGGCTTTTGCGCAGTTTACCTGACTGAGCTGCCCCTAGCGTTGGTTGGTGGAAACTTTATTTTCTCCAACATGGCGCTGAATAGCAGAAGACGAATCAATACTGTCTGCATTGAGATGATCCGTGGGGCTGTCACGGGATCCAACATGGATTTATTGCTACCAGCGATCATTCGCGATACCTATGGTATAGCAAATGAGGAGATATGTGGTGTCGCACTCAATGGAACGACGAGAATCTTCGTTAAAATGACGTCTGCACGAGTCTACGAGGCGGTGGTCGACAAGTATCAGGAGACCACCATACCGGTTAATACAGCTGTGTCGGTGCGACTCCATGATGTATCTCGACAATACACTTGGGTGAAAATCAGGAATGTGCCTTTTGAGGCGACTGATTTTGATATTAGCAGTGAACTGCGTAATTATGGAACGGTTCACGTAGCCACAGCAGGGAGATGGGCAACTGGACCGTATGCAGGTACGCTGGAAGGTACATATACTGTTAAAATGACTCTACGACATCCTATTCCTTCATATGTTGTGTTGAAGGAATTACGGACTCAAGTCTATGTAACGTATGCGGGGCAACGACGTACGTGTCGCCTATGTGGGTCATATGACCACATCGCGGCGCAGTGTGGGAAAGGAAGTGAGTACCCGGCACAACAACGGCAACGGCAGCCAGTGGGCGAGGTAGGCGACGAGCGAGAACAGCCTCTTGCCACGCCGCCCCAACAACGATTGTCATGGAGTGAGGAGGTGGACAAAGAAAAGGAGCTCGAATCGCCAGTTGTAACGCTACAAGGAGAATCTCAGTCTTTGGACATACATCAGGTTTTAGAGGAGAGAATACCTAATATGGGTGAAGAAGTGGCGGCGTCTTTGGTAAAGGCGTTGGATGTCTTGTTAGAGGAATCTGTCCTAGATCATGTGGGAGACCCAGGCTTAGTTCTGGGGACGGCTGTGAATGATGGTATGGCAGGAGATGACGTTTTGTCGACGAGAGAGTCTAAAGGATTGAAGGTGCATGCAGTAGAGGTGGAGGTGCATCAGGACGGTGCTTCAGATGTCCAAATGCAGGTGGAGGGCGGGACACGAAAGAGGACTGCAGCATCATCGGATTCTGATGATGTGCTCACTCCTGCCCAACGCCCTGGGAAAAAGTCTTGGGTGGAGGTACAGCAGAGAGAGAAAGGTGAACCCAAGGATCAAGGGATTGCAAAGGTGATTCCCAACAAAGGGGGGAGGGACAGAGGTGTTGCAAAACGAACTGGGGTAAAGTCAATGCCGGGGACAAAAGGAAAACCCATTTGTTGAATTCAAGTGTTTTACTATAAATATTAACGGGTTGAGAGCTGAGAGGAAGCTTAAGTGGTTTAATGAGTATTTGGTGCGATTAGGTGTGGATGTGGTATTCTTACAGGAACATAATTTTAGGCCTGGTTATGAGTTGGATATGAGTGGTTATAATGTATACATGGAACATGCGACACGTTTGAAAGGTGGGGCTGCCATTTTGGTAAAGGAAACTAGCCCGTTTATAGTAAGGCGTAGTGAAGGGGGGGAGGGGAGGGTAATTAGAGTGGATGGAACCTGGGGTAGGGTTCCCATTAGTTTAGTATGTGTATATGGCCCGGCTGAGGGTGATGTGAGTATTAAAACTAAATTTGTTCAGGACGTACTGGTCTATTTTTTACGTGGTTTACCGAATGTTGCAATAATAGGCGGAGATTGGAATTGCGTGATACGTCGTAAAGATGTGGAGCCTAGAGGTGCGGGGTGTTGTTTGGGTATATTGGGGGATTTATTGACCGGGGTGGGGTTAAAGGATGTGTGCGGGGGGGGGAGGGATGGTAGAGCATACCTTCATTAAACGAGGTTATGCGGCGAGGTTGGACCGAATGTACGTGCCTTGTGCGGTTACTGTGCGGAGGGTGAATGTGATAGATGTGGTTTTTTTCGGATCATAGAGGTGTTGTAATAGATGTGGATATTGCGGGTGTGCCTCGGAGGGGTCCATCATTTTGGAAATTAAATGTAAGGTTATTGAAGGAAGAGGATAGTCTTTTGTCTTTTGGACATATGTGGGATCGTTTAGTGGTTGAAGCACCAGGGGATGTTGCCATGGTTAATTGGTGGGAAACGATAGCCAAAAAACGTATTAAGGAATATTATATTAATCGAGGGACGAGATATAATCAGTTACAATACGGTTTTCAAAAATATTTAGAGGGGCAGTTGCGCGAATGCTATGCACAAATTAATGCTAATTATCCTGTTATTGAAATTGAAAGTTTGAAGGAACATATACGAAATTTACAAAATGAGAGGTTTGATGGGGAAAGGCTTAAGGGCGGGATTGAGGAGGTTTTGTGGGGAGATCGGCCGTCGGCGTGTGTGTTGCGGAGTCAACACAGACGTCGCAAGGCAATGGAGTTAATGGGGTTGAATGTTCAGGTAGGTATGCAAGGGTATAAAGTGGATCAGGTGTTGACGACGACTGAGGGTATGAGTGGGTATATTGATGCTTGGGTTAAGTTGAAAACGCAAAGTGTGGGAATAAGCGAAATAGCATTACAGTCCATTGGAAGGTTTGTGCGGTGTGAGTTGACAGAGCATGATCGATTCGTTTTGGGAGGGCCGATAACGGAGTGTGAGACATGGGAAGCTTTATCCGGGGCGCAATTAGGTAAGGCACCAGGAATTGATGGGTTGCCCAGCGACTTTTATCTTCAAAATTGGAGCGTTTTAAAAGGGTTTTTGGTAAGATTATTCAATATCCTTAAGCGGGATCGGGTCTTAGGGGCACAGCAAAGCATGGCTGTGGTCGTTCTAGTGCCTAAAGGTGAGCCATTAACAGTCAAAGACTATCGTGCTATTTCGTTATTGTGTGGTGATTATAAGATTTTTGCAAGGATTTTAGCTAACAGAATAAAAAAGGTCCTGGGTAAAGTGATTGATAAGGGACAATATGGGGTGCCGGGAAGGTCTATGTATGACGGGCACGGTTTGATTAGAAGTTTTATTGAAGAAAGAGTAAAATTGGGAGGGAGGGGGGGGGGGGGCGGCCGTGTTGGCTATAGACTGGGAGGCGGCATATGATAGTGTAGAACGGGAAGCGTTATGGAAGATTATGAGATGGCAGGGGTTTGGAGAGGAAATTATTTCATGGGCCAAATTACTGTATCAAGATGCATCCTTGAGGGTGCAGGTAAATGGAAGGTTAGGAGAACAAATTCAGATGAGAAGGGGTCTACGTCAAGGTTGTCCCCTTTCACAAATATTTTTTGCGTGTTTACAGGATCCCTTTTATAGAGGAATTAGGGTCTTATTAGCAGCTAATGGGGTAGGTAACGAAAGGGGTGGGGGGGCTGGCATTGTTGGATATGTTGACGACACAACGATTTTAGTAAGTGGTAACAGGGATTTGCCTCGGGTGGAAAAGTTAGTGAATGTTTTTGAAAAGGCTTCTGGTATGTCAATTAATAAGGAGAAAACGAAGTATATGGATCTTGGGGATGGGTTAAGTGAGGAATGTGAAGTAGTTGAAAGGTGGAAAAAGGTGGACCAATTACTGATATGTGGGATCGTTTATGTAAGTGATATCAAGTTAGCACAACAAATAAATTCAGTGCGTATTGTAGATGGTGTACTGAAGCGCCTCAGTGGTTTACGAGCTGCACACTTAACTTTGCATCAAAGAGTAATTACAAAGAATGTTCTATTATATAGTAAACTATGGCATGTTGCAGTAATATATCCGATACTTCGTAGTGAGATACAAAGGTTACAAAAGCGCGTTTTTAGATTCATTTAGGGTACTGGAAGCGAATGGTTAAGTAGAGCGGCTGTCACACTCCCGGTTGGCCGAGGACCATAACATTGTATCAATCGCATCTGCTAGAAAAATAACAGGATGGATAATGAGAACCTTCAAAACTAGGGAGGCCAAGCCCATGATGACACTCTTCAGGTCACTTGTTCTATCTAGGCTGGAATATTGCTGCACACTAACAGCACCTTTCAAGGCAGGTGAAATTGCTGACCTAGAAAATGTACAGAGAACCTTCACGGCGCGCATAACGGAGATAAAACACCTCAATTACTGGGAGCGCTTGAGGTTCCTAAAACTGTATTCCCTGGAACGCAGGCGGGAGAGATACATGATTATATACACCTGGAAAATCCTAGAGGGACTAGTACCGAACTTGCACACGGAAATCACTCACTACGAAAGCAAAAGACTTGGCAGACGATGCAACATCCCCCCAATGAAAAGCAGGGGTGTCACTAGCACGTTAAGAGACCATACAATAAGTGTCAGGGGCCCGAGACTGTTCAACTGCCTCCCAGCATACATAAGGGGGATTACCAACAGACCCCTGGTAGTCTTCAAGCTGGCACTGGACAAGCACCTAAAGTTGGTTCCTGACCAGCCGGGCTGTGGCTCGTACGTTGGTTTGCGTGCAGCCAGCAGCAACAGCCTGGTTGATCAGGCTCTGATCCACCAGGAGGCCTGGTCACAGACCGGGCCGCGGGGGCGTTGACCCCCGGAACTCTCTCCAGGTAAACTCCAGGTTAGTCCAACACCAGGACTTCCTTCAAACAAACACACAAGTTTTGGTCTAACAAACCGCATTGTTTCTACGTCCAGTACTTTCTTGTTAGAACTTCTTTGTTCTGAAGTCAACTTCTGCTTCTGCTGTCTCCTGACAGTAATAAATATCATATATTTAATTCATAATAATAAAGTATTAAGTAAATAATAATAATAATAATAACACTAATAATAATAATAATAGTAGTAGTATTTATTGAGGTAATATAATTTATTCACAGTTTAGGGGAGAAGGAAAAAGTTTTCTTCGATGTATGTAAGGAAATTAATAATAATTAAGAAAATAATTAGAGATTTTTTACAGATTAATTACAATCAATAATAGATTATCTAGTAATTAAGAAAAGTAAAATGTTTTTAATCTCAGGGTATTAATGTATTTATAGTGGCATATCAAATCTCTTGCAAAAGAGAATCTGCAGAAGACGTTAGAATGAACATCCGGCATATTAGTGGTCAAGAATGTATCAATAATGCTGTGTTTACCAGTCCTCAGTATTTATTATTACTACTATTACTATTTACTACTATTATTACTATTGCTGCTACTGCTACTACTGCTGTACTGCTTCTGCTACTACTTCTACTAATACTAATATATCTACAACTACAACTACTACTATCGTTGCTACTTCTGCTGCTTCTGCAGTGCTGCTGCTTCTGCTGCTACTGCTACTACTGTTACTGCTGCTACTACTTCTACTAAACCTACTACTACTAGTAGTAGTGGTTCTGCTACTGCTCAGCTACTACACTACTGCTGCATCTGCTGCTACTACTACTACTACTACTACTACTGCTATTACTTCTACTATAATTATTGCTACTACTACTATTTCTGCTACTAGTGCTACTATTGTTACTACTTATACAACTATTTCTACTGTTACTACTATTTCTACTACTACTACTGCTGATACTACTAATATTAACAAAATTACGATTACTTCTATTACTGTTACTACTACTACTTCTAATAATAACAATAATAATAATCATTAATAATAATAATAATAATAATAATAATAATAATAATAATAATAATAATAATAATAATAATAAAATAATAAGTAATTTTGTAGAGATCAACAATTTCCTGTACGGAATTTTGTTAAGATCTGCCATTTTTCCATACACAGAATGTTTTACTATATGACCTTGTTTCTCTCCACACACTGAATGGTTCATGTGATGGACACGACCTGAACTGTCATAAATACTTTCAGGCTACTAGTCTTACTCTGGTTATGACAATATCATTGCTAGAATCAGACTTTTCAATAGACTTACAAATTTCTCTATGATGGGCAATGGAAATGCTAGATCATATCTGCTTGGTTTTTTTTTTTAAAGTTATTTAAAAGTCCATTTACCAATGGTTTTCAAATTTTTGTTTGGGAATCCAAAAATATTTATTCGACATTCGCTTTGTTTATTATTATTTACGCCTAAGGCCAATAATAGAGAAATCACAAAAGCCTGACATAAACCCCTTTGTGCAAGTTGTCTGGCCTCGTACAGAAGCATGTTACTATCAGATCTCAGGCTGTTTACAACGAACAAAGAGGATAATGAAAATCTCATAAAATATTTGTAGTTTCACTTTTGTATCCTGCGATACAGCTGTACTACATAATAAAGTCTTTAATAACATTTATATAGATATTAATGACATAATTATAGCATAATATTCTCATCATCTCTAGCTTTATAAACTTTAATTCACCCGATAACTATTGAAAGTTGAACTGACTTCAAGAGAAAACAGGTTGAGGGACAGGTGGTGAGAATACAAAGGTATGGAGAGTGCAGTTTTTTTTTTTTTAACAAAACTGGATTCATCAGCAGTGTGCTGGAATTTAAAGTTGGGGGACAAGAATACGAGAGACAATTACTGGACGTCAGGTGGAAGTGAGGTCAACATAAAGGCTTAGGTCACAAATGATGGTTGAGTACTGTCGATGTTAGCTGAAATTCAAAGACTTGGTCAGTGTCGACATTCAACTGAGTTCTCACCTCCCGCCTGACAGCTGCTAAACACCCAGTAACTTCCCTAACCTCTGCCTGGCAGACGCTCCACTCCCATCATCTGCCCTCATCACCTGCCTGGCAGACGCTCCACTCCCATCATCTGCCCTCTTTCTCCATTTATATCTGCCCTCACTTCTGGCAGACGCTCCACTTCCATCATCTACCCTCATCACTTGCATGGAAGATGCATCACTTCACTTCCATCATCTGCCCTCATCACTTGCATGGAAGACGCTTCACTTCATCATCTGCTCTAATCAATTGCCTGCCGACACTCTACACCTGTCACTTGCCGTCACTTTACATAGAAGATCTCGTTCCATGAAATACAAAAAACTCCTTAGACAAATCAAGACTCCACCTGCTATTGTTACTGTAACAGTTAGTCGTATTTTAAATCTTCTTTCACTTTTTGAATTTGGAAGACTTTCGTACCTCGAAACTCTAGGGAGAGTGGCAGTAGTCGGAGTTGATCCACTAGCAGAGTTTGATGATACCTGGAGCCTGGAGCAGATATCTTGCTCGTTATTGGTCACATGCATAATACATGCTACCAGAAACAGGTTCACCATTATCGACCGCTCAGCTGGATGATATTTGCTTTGAAGTTCATGTGTACCTTTTTTACTGGTCATTTAAAATATACCTGTTTCCACGTACACGTAATATTTTTATACCTGGAATATTTTTGCTTTTAGGAACAAACTACTAGTCATCTATTAGTAGGTTGACTAAACAGCACGAACTTGATGAAGATAGAACATGAGTTTCAGGTTTACAAGGCTGCCAACGATAATGATAACTGTCCATACAAAGTTGATGTGAAGGCCAAATCTGAAGCCTTTTATTGAACCCAGTGTGGTGAGGGTAGCATTTGTTGCAGTGGATGTAATATTTAACTCTGTAAATTTTGTTATTTCTGTAGAATCTGCATACAGGTACTTTAGATACACTTGTGGTTTACACTTGATGCTGTAGAAGGCTTCTCCTTCAACGAAAACACTTACCTCAGCCAATGAGAAAATACCGTAATTTTCAATATTTAGAATTAAATAACTATTAACATACACACGACACATGTTTTCATGAATGACCACTTTTACATTGTTCCATGTAAAATTCCCAGGTATTCTTGTCAAAGTTTTTCTCACTGGACGAGGAAATCCTCCAAAACTATTGCGAAATGTTGCAGTGAACTGGAGGCTCTTAAAGTCCGGAAGTGTGTGAAGGAAGAGAGTAGACGAATCCACGAGACTTAGTAACTTCATTTTTATTGGAGATTTAGGGGAAGAATATATGTAACACCCACTGTGACAGTTATATGCAACTGAAACAGCATCCTGGTGATCAAGACAAATGAAGAAATCAGCTGATGTGGTATCAATGGTTGAAGAGATAGATGTTGAAGAATGTCCGTAAATAGAAAACACTGCTTCGTCCTTTGCAGTATCTACATCTAAATTTGTCCAGGCTTCTGTAGTGAAAAGAATTTTCGGCCACGAGGTACTTGTGAAGACATCAGTCCCACACTGTCCACGGTAGAGCTTCACATCAATTTGACCTTGCTGAGGCTCCAGACGGAGACAGTTGAAGATTTCACTGTTGTTTTTGACACAGAGATGGGCGACCCAAGTGATGTTAGTGGGCCGCAGACTAACTATCGTGGGCAGTGTAGCACAAGCATGACCTGGGGGATACACCAGGCATGGAACAATCTGAGGTATAACTAGTCTGATGCTAGTGACTGAGAATAGCATCAGCAGCATATACATCAATATGTTCCTTGGTCTCAACATCTCCAGCAAAGGACGCGTGTCTAGCTCAGTCTAATGAAGAAGAACTTCTGTGCTGTGAAGCCAGAGTTTATTTGCTTAAAAGATAATAAATACAGAGAGCACGAAAATTTTAACTAAGATTTTGTATCTGAAATTTAGTCATTGGCTAAATTGTCGTCACAAGAGGTTTACCGCATTTTTTAAACACCAGTCAGAGCATTCTCTCTCCACGTAGTGTCCAATCACAAGAAAATAAATATTATTTTATATCATGCCCCGCCCCTCTGTCTCCCTACATCATGAGTTACTCAGTGTTTCAGGAACTTAGAAACAATGACACTGTGATATCAGTTACTTCTCAGATCCGGTATCAATCACTGTTTGTATGTTTATGTGTATTAAAAAGAACATTCCAAAAAGGGTAAAAGGAGAAAGAATGATAGTCTCTGTATGGAATATATATATATATATATATATATATATATATATATATATATATATATATATATATATATATATATATATATATATATATATATATATATATATATATATATATATATATATATATATATATATATATATATATATATATATATATATATATATATATATATATATATATATATATATATATATATATATATATATATATATATATATATATATATATATATATATATATATATATATATACATATATATATATATATATATATATATATATATATATATATATATATATATATATATATATATATATATATATATATATATATATATATATATATATATATATATATATATATATATATATATATATATATATATATATATATATATATACTACTTCCATTACAACTACTACTGCTGCTGCTCCTGCTGCTCCTGCTGCTGCTCCTACTACTACTACTACTACTACTACTACTACTACTACAACTACTACTACTACTACTGCTGCTGCTGCTGCTGCTGCTGCTACTTCTACTACTATTACTACAGATGCTACTACTACTGATACTGCTGCTACTGCTGCTACTGCTGCTGCTGCTGCTCCTGCTCCTGCTCCTGCTCCTGCTCCTGCTACTACTACTATTGCTGCTGCTTATACTGCTACTACTATTTATTTTATAATTTTATTAACACATGGGTGGTCTCCCACCAAGGCAGGGTGACCCGTAAAAGAGAAACTTTCATCATTCACTCCATCACTGTCTTGCCAGAGTGGTTCTTATACTACAGTTTATAAAGCTGCAACATTAACACCCCTCCTTCAGAGTGCCGGCACTGTACTTCCCATCTCCAGGACTCATTTCCGACCTGCCCTTTTCCCCGAATCCCTTCATAAATGTTACCTTGCTCACACTCCAACAGCACATCATGTCCTAAAACACATTTGTTTCCATTCGCTCCTATCTAACAGGTTCATGTATGTTTGCTGGAAGTCCAAGCCCCTCTCACACTAAACCTCCTTTACCCCCTCCCTCCAACCTTTCCTAGGCAGACCCCTACCCCGCCTTACCCCCACTACAGATTTTTTTTTTAATATATATTTTATTTAAAACATACAATACATTATATAAATAAAAGTGTACAGTATCGGATCATGCATAGCCAATATAAATTCTTCATTATCTTAATAAACAGTACATTTTACTTTGCCCTTGCACAAAATATCCCTCATCACCCACCCGTACAGTTCATCCCTTAACACTTATGCTAAATACAAGTTTATACAATATTAGACTTGACAGCAATCAAAAACAATGCAATATTCTGTAATATGTCAAATATATACACTTCACTCAACTTATATATGTATTATGCCATTAAACATATTTCATTAAAACAATGTAAGACTGTGTAATTAATACAAGATAAAAACAATCCTCTTACCCCTTCCCATCTGCTAATTACAATATAAACACTGAATAACTGCATTCAGTAAAAAATTCAAACAGTAAACCTACCCCCCCCCCTTAACCCCATTTCACCATGTTGTACAACTCACCATTGTTCATTTAATTAACTGCTCGACAATAGTTATAAAAGCCTACTGCTATCCTAACATCACAAGTGATATTAATACAAGAACACAGTATCGGATCTTCCACATACAATATTAATACAAGAACACAGTATCGGGTCTTCCACATACAATATTAATACAAGAACACAGTATCGGATCTTCCACATACAATATTAATACAAGAACACAGTATCGGATCTTCCACATACAATATTAATACAAGAACACAGTATCGGGTCTTCCACATACAATATTAATACAAGAACACAGTATCGGATCTTCCACATACAATATTAATACAAGAACACAGTATCGGATCTTCCACATACAATATTAATACAAGAACACAGTATCGGATCTTCCACATACAATATTAATACAAGAACACAGTATCGGATCTTCCACATACAATATTAATACAAGAACACAGTATCGGATCTTCCACATACAATATTAATACAAGAACACAGTATCGGATCTTCCACATACAATATTAATACAAGAACACAGTATCGGATCTTCCACATACAGTATTAATACAAGAACACAGTATCGGATCTTCCACATACAATATTAATACAAGAACACAGTATCGGGTCTTCCACATACAATATTAATACAAGAACACAGTATCGGATCTTCCACATACAATATTAATACAAGAACACAGTATCGGATCTTCCACATACAATATTAATACAAGAACACAGTATCGGATCTTCCACATACAATATTAATACAAGAACACAGTATCGGATCTTCCACATACAATATTAATACAAGAACACAGTATCGGATCTTCCACATACAATATTAATACAAGAACACAGCATCGGATCTTCCACATACAATATTAATACAAGAACACAGTATCGGATCTTCCACATACAATATTAATACAAGAACACAGTATCGGGTTTTCCACATACAATATTAATACAAGAACACAGTATCGGATCTTCCACATACAATATTAATACAAGAACACAGTATCGGATCTTCCACATACAATATTAATACAAGAACACAGTATCAGATCTTCCACATACAATATTAATACAAGAACACAGTATCGGATCTTCCACATACAATATTAATACAAGAACACAGCATCGGATCTTCCACATACAATATTAATACAAGAGCGCAGTATCGGATCTTCCACATAAAATATTAATACAAGAACACAATATCTGATCTTCCACATACAATATTAATACAAGAACACAGTATCGGATCTTTCACATACAATATAAAAGCAACAGTGTCATAAATAAAAAACTCACTGCACATTTAACTCTGCGCATACACAAACAAAAAATTCCTCATCACCTGTACAGATTGTCCCGTTACATCGATGCCAAATAAAAATGTATACAATTTTAAACATTACGTCTATCAAATAATATACATTGCAATATAATTTAATAGGCAATTAAATACACGTCACTTCACAGATAGATGTATAATACCATTATACAGAAATCCCCAAACCCCTTTTCATCCTGATTACAAAATACACTCATACAAGTACTTAAGTAAAAATCCATACTTGATAACCTTCATCCCAATTCCTTAATTACAAAGGGAGCATGCACCAATTCTCAAAAAAAAGTGATCCTAAAAAAAAAAACTAAAAAATCCTCTATGCACAGCCTACCATATATCACTGGACACCGCTACTGCAACTCATTAATCACTCCCGTTCCAACAAAATATGTTGCAAATTATATATTTACATAAAATAATACCTTTTTATAATGCTATACGAAATACACTTAAATTACAATTGAAACATAAAGTAACGAAAAGGGAACATATAACAAGCATGTATTTAATATATAAAAAACTTCACTTCGTATATACCAGATTATACTATCTTTGTATAACACTTTTGAAGACAAGAGGAGAATCCAGACAGACTTAAGTCATACCTTGTGTCACCTCATACCATCAAACACACAAATACTGTATGAAGCGCCCTCACACACCTTATATACACAATAATGTAGTGCAACAACACTACTTACATATTTTATTCAAAACCGTCTAAAAACAATGTGAAAAACATATTTTACACAACCACCCAGACCACACACACACCACAGAAGAAGCATTTTTGTTATATTACAAAACATACCTCACACGCTAACACCTATACACACTTCCACACTCAAGAAACTAGCCCGCCACTACCCCTTACTTTATACTTAAATCTCTTAAATCCTTCAACCTGAATCTACGATAACCTTCAGTAAATGCTGTCTCCCATCTTCCCCCATAAAGATCCCTATTGCGACACTTAGTTCTATATATTGTAGCCCCTAACACTTTTATCCTTTCCTCTACACCCACCTCCCTCATGGCCCAAGATGTATAAATAAAATCAGTAACCACATATGCAACCGCATTCACCACCTTCTGACTCCACCCACCTATATCTAAACTTAACACCCTCAACACCTGCAATCCTTCCCCACCCACTAACCTAACTACCCTACTTAACCATACCCTCACATCTTCTAAACAAGTACAAAAGTACACCGCATGAAATATAGTTTCCGGACATCCACACGCTTTGCACTCCCCACCCTCCCTTAATCTCCTATTAAATAACACAACCCCAGATGGCAAGATCCCATGTAAAAACCTAAACATAACCTCCCTAACACCTGGTTTTACACGTAGTGGCTGAAGACATTTCCATATAAAACCCCATGCATACATAGGGTATGCCCCCTCAACTGCCGCCACCACAGACCCACCCCCCGCCCTCTCAAGAACCTTCAATTTAAGCTGATCTGGATCCCTCACCATCAGTAAAACTCGCTACATAGCCTCCCCAAACATTAAATCCCTACCCCTCCACCACTGTTGCATATCCTTGTGCAGTCTTTCAAGGCCCCCCCTCGCCCCCTCCCTCAAAAACCCCCTTTCTAAAAACACGCTCAACATATGCTTTTCAAGAGGTATAAGCCCCAGCCCCCCCTAGCTAACGGGAAGCGACACCACCCCTCTACTTAGCCAGTCACAACCCGATCCCCATATAAATCTGAATACTCGCAGTTGCAACAGTTGCACCTCACACCGCCTTAATGGATATATTGCCACCACGTGCCATAGCTTGCTATACAACAGTACATTCGTGACTATACCCTCTGATGCAATGTTAACTGTGCTGCCCTCAAACCACTCAATCTTTACAAAACCCCATCCATCGTGCGCCTCGAATTTGCCTCTTGTGCATCCCTATCATTCCGCATGTACACTATCCCACATATAAACAGCTGATCCACCACACTCCACCCGCCCTCTACAGTCCCACCATTATGTACACTATCCCCTAAATTCAAATACTTGGACTTTACTACATTAATTTTCATCCCCGTAGACTCACCAAAAACGTCTAGCACCCTACCTACCTTATGTAAATCCCTCACATCCCTCACCAAGACAGTCATATCATCCACATAACCCACTATACCCGCTCCCCCTTCTCGTGCAATACCAACCCTCCCTCTCGCTATACTCCACCTAGCTGCCCTATAAAAGGGTTCTTGAAGACATGCAAACAATATTTGCGACAGAGGGCATCCCTGTCACAAACCCCTTCCCATCTGTATGCTAACACCTAGTCTTCCATTAACCTGTATTCTCATAACTGCACCCAGATACAAAGTTTTTGCCCAAGAAACAATTTCCCTCCCGAAACCCAACCAACGCATGAAACTCCATAATGCATCCCTCTCTACATTATCATAAGCAGCTCTCCAATCCAAAGCCAAAACACCCCCGCCCCCCTCCCCCCTGTGCTCTATAAAACTCCTAATAACTCCATGCCCTTCATACATTGATCTACCCGGTATGCCATATTGTCCTCTATCAATTACTTTACCTAACACCTGTTTGATTCAATTCCCTAATATCCTTGCAAATAACTTATAATCACCGCACATAAGCAATATTGCACAGTAATCCTCTACCGTGGTCTGTCCACCCTTCGGCACTAATACAACAACAGCAATCCTTTGCTGCTCACTCATTTCCCCATCTTCCTTCATTACATTGAACAATCTGACTAAAAATCTTCTCAAAACTTCCCAGTTCCTAACATAGAAATCATTAGGCAACCCGTCTACACCCGGCGTCTTACCTAAACTTGCACCAGCTATAGCTTGCCAAATTTCCCCTTCCCTAATCTGTCCTTCCAATGTCTCCCTATCTGTACCATCAAGCTCACATTGCACATAACCTCCCATTTCCCTTAAAGCAGCATCTCGTACACCCACATGTTGTGCATATGACCTAAACTATGCATCGAGATATCCACTCATACCCTCAGTCGACATTAATACCTGCCCCTCCCTATACCCTTCCATCCCCACATGAACAGTTAATCCCATCATCTCCGTAGCCGCTCTTCTCTTACGCTGTCCTCTCAACACACACGCCGAAGGCCTATCACCCCATAACATCTCCAGCCCCGCCAAAACTCGCGCACCATCGAATCTTTCATTTGGCAAATCCCTAATACTCTCCTTTAATCCCTCAATATCTCCCACTGGATAACTAACACTCCCACGTTCGTAGCAAGCTCTTAACTGCCCCTCAATATAAGATTGAAACCCATACTTTAACCTATTATATTCCCTCCCACTACGTACATAAAAATCCTTAATACCTGATTTCGCCACCGAGTCCCACCAACTAACCAGATCACCATTCCCAGGTGTGTCTGCCTCCAATCCCTCCCAAAATTGTTTAAATGACTGTCTAAATTCTTCTTCCTGCAACAACTTTACATTTAACTTCCAATACCCCCTACACCTTGTGGCAACCCCTCCCAACCTAAATCCACCAAAACACCCCTATGATCAGAAAAATTCCACATCCAACACCCTCACACTATGTATTACTACCATTCTGGGGACGTACAAACTATCGAGCCTAGCAGCATACCCACGCCTAACAAATGTGTGTGCTCAACCTCCCCCCCCACAGATATCGATCAAACCCACCCCGGATAACAATTCTCCCAATATTCCCATTCAATGCCCCGCCCCCCTCTGTTCCACATCCTTATGCCTTATCACACAGTTCCAATCATCTCCTGTCACGGCTACCCCCGACAATCCACGCAAGTAGTAAACCAGCACGTCCCTCACAAATTTATTCTTAACAGGTACATCACCCTCTGCCGGGCCATACACACACACCAACGTCATCTGTACCTGACCCCATAATCCATCCACACGTATCACCCTCCCCTCCCCCCCTTCACAATGCCTGACAACCAACGGGCTAGTTTCCTTTACCAAGATAGCCACACCTCCTTTCAATCTGACTGCATGCTCAACATACACCTTATATCCATCCACCTTCAACTCATAACCATGTCTATAATTGTGCTCCTGCAAGAACACAACGTCAACACCATGACGCACCAAAAACTCCCTAAACCACTCGCACTTTCTCTGCGACCTCAAACCATTGATGTTCAATGTCAAGCACTTAAAACCGACAAAGGGGGTTTCCCTCTTGACACTACCGTTTTGTCACCTGATCGCCTCATTGCACCCCTATCCCTCCCCCCCTTTTTGTGCACTCTTACCCAACCCCTGTCCCTGAGTGCCTTTTGAACCCCTCTGCATGGCATCCGCCCATGTTTTCTTCCCTGAACGTTGTGCGGGCGTAAGCACTTCATCTGAATCATAAAGCGCTGCTGCGCGCTTTCGCGTCGCACCTTCAACCTGCATCCCATCATCCTGCTCATCACCATGATGAACCTCTACCTCCACCGTTCTCACCGACAAGGCAGCCTTGTCACACACCTTAGGACGAACTACCTTCGCCCCGCCGTCCTCTACAGCAGACCCAAGATCCAGGTCCATGCCATCTTCCTGACAAGGGCTCTTGTTGCCCAAAATTTCCACAAACGTCGTCATTATCGATGTTTCCTCCTTGCTGTCATTCACTTCCGCGATGATCTCCCCCAGCGCTTGAACCACATCCAAGGAAGGGGAGTCCTCCCCACTCATAGCACCTGCCATCTTCTCCTCTTCCCTCTCAACCTCCTCACTCCATGACACACTCTGCGAAGGCAGTGTCGAAAACGGCTGCTCTTGATCCACTCTCCTCTCCTCAACGTCTCTTCGTTGTTGCTGGTCGTTGTCTCCACGTCCTCTACCACATTGCGCTGCCAGGTGGTCATATGACCCACACAAACGACAAGTGCGTCGCTGCCCAGCATATGTCACAAATACCTGAGTTCTGAAATCGTCCATCACCACATACGACGGTACAGGATGTCGTATCGTCATCTTCACCGAGTACGTACTTTCAGGTATCTCCATATACGGACCAGCTGACCACCTTCCTGCAGTGACCATGTGCATCGTCCTGTATTTACTCATGGCGAACCTTATGTCAGATGCATCTTCCTCGAATGGCACATTCCTGATCTTCACCCAAGTGTAGTAACTTGATACATCATGCATCCTCACTGTCACAGCATGATTCACAGGTATGGCCACTTCCTGAAACTTGTTCACTACAGCCTCGTACATACTCGCCGAGTTGAATTTAAGAAATATTATCTTCGTGCCATTCAGGGCAAGTATACAAATCTCTTCATTAGCTATGCCGTAGGTTTCTCTAATTATTGCTGGTAGAAGTAACTCCATAGACGGCCCCGTTACAGCTCCACTGGTTAATTCCATACAGACTTTACTAACCCGACGGCGACAAACCTGCGCCATATTGTGAAAATATTACTGCACCCAGTCAACACCAGGGGGCAGCAGCAGCACACGTCCTCTCTACTCAAGGGTTGAGAGACGAATAATAAATCATTTATACATGAAGTGATCTGTTATTTCACATACTGAATGTTAGACACTCAAAATGTTTTATTACACAGTCATGTCTCTTTCCACATACACTGTAAAGCTCATAAATACTGCCAGGTCTTAGAATTTGTATTGATAAAGCAACTGGTTGACGACACCTCTACAGTTAAGATACCCAGATGTTACACATGTGTCTTAAATTCATCTTGCCTGTATTGTGTACCATTCTTATACCACTTACAGGTTTATATTCTTAGTATAACAATGACGATGTCACTGCTATACTAAGTCCTAGTATAGTATAGTATTAGTATAGTATACTAAGTCTTAGTATAGCAGTGACGTTGTCACTGCTATACTAAGTCCTAGTATAGTATAGTATTAGTATAGTATACTAAGTCTTAGTATAGCAGTGACGTTGTCACTGCTATATTAAGTCCTAGTATAGTATAGTATTAGTATAGTATACTAAGTCTTAGTATAGCAGTGACGTTGTCACTGCTATACTAAGTCCTAGTATAGTATAGTATTAGTATAGTATACTAAGTCTTAGTATAGCAGTGACGTTGTCACTGCTATACTAAGTCCTAGTATAGTATAGTATTAGTATAGTATACTAAGACTTTTCATTATACTCAAACTTTTCATTAGACTAAGAATTTTCATTACTATTATTAATACTTCATTACCTAGAGATTGTTTCGGGGGTCAACGCCCCCGCGGCCCTGGTCCACCGCGGGCCTCGTGATGGATCATGGGCTGATGAACCAGGCTGTTACTGTTAGCCGCATACGAACCACAGCCCGGCTGGTCACGGACTGACTTGAGGAAAATGGACTGATGCCAACAGCATTTGGTTTTCCCAGGCAGTCACCTATCCAAGTACTGACCAAACCCAACGTTGCTAAACTATGCTGATAACACGAGAAATGATGCGTACAACGTGGTATGGCCTTTAGTGGCCGTCAGTGGTCAGTCGTCACGTGAGGTCACAGACCCTGAGCTGCTTTGGGGATTAAGATAAGATAAGATAAGATAAGATTTCGTTCGGATTTTTAACCCCGGAGGGTTAGCCACCCAGGATAACCCAAGAAAGTCAGTGCGTCATCGAGGACTGTCTAACTTATTTCCATTGGGGTCCTTGATCTTGTCCCCCAGGATGCGACCCACACCAGTCGACTAACACCCAGGTACCTATTTGCTGCTAGGTGAACAGGACAACAGGTGTAAGGAAACGTGTCGAAATGTTTCCACCCGCCGGGAATCGAACCCGGGCCCTCCGTGTGTGAAGCGGGAGCTTTAGCCACCAGGCCACCGGGCCTGGTAGTGTGGACGGTTACAAAGCATGGCTTGCTTCTGCAGTGTTTTAAAAATTGAGGTTGGAGAGTTGAAGGAGGAGGGCTTGCTTCTCCAGGAGGAGATTAGGAGGCTGTGAGGAGGCTGTAGTTGGGGAGGTAGCAACGGCTACCAGCAGTGAGGTGCAGTCCAGCACCTGCTACAAGTGGCGAGGGGTTCACAGTAATGGAAGGCGCATCAGAGTAAGGAAAGTTAAGAGTGAAGATCTGAAGGTAGGAAATCGCTTCTCTGTTCTTCAGGATGAATGTACTTCAGTGGCCAGTGAAGGTAAGGGTACTACTGCCCCTGCTAATGGAGGTAAGCGCATTCTTGTGGTTGGTGACTCTCAGGTAAGATATATTGACCGTGCTTTTTGTAATAGGAATAAGAAGATGAGAGATAGAGTGTGCTTCCCTGGAGCTGGTGTTGGGGACATTGTCAACAGGCTGGATAATATCATGTCAGGTAATGGGAACAAGCCCATTATCTGTCTCAGTGCTGGTGGAAATGATATTGGGAAGGGTAGGAGAGAAGAGCTGCTAGATAAGTACAGGTCAGCTATAGATTTCATTAAGTCTAAGGGAGGGATCCCAATCATATGTAGCATCTTGCCTAGAAGGGGAGTAGGAAATGAATGGTTGTCTAGGGCAATTGGTGTAAATTGCTGGCTAGACAGATACTGCAAGGAACTTGCAATCCCATTCATTGACAACTGGAACAACTTTTATGGCAAACATGATATGTATGCAAGGGATGGGGTACATCTCTCTGGGGCTGGGGTGGTAGCACTTGCAGACTCGATTGAGAAGGCCATTGGTGAAATGCCTATGATTTTAAACTGATGGAAGATAGAGGTATGGGTGTGTGTGGGAAACAAGCAGGTTGCAACACTTGGGTTGGAAACAGTAAATGTATAAAAGGCATTCAGCATGAAGTTATAAATAAAGACAATAGATCAGGTCAGCAAACAAAGGGGGACAGCAGAGGGCAGCAAGGGACTAGCTCCCTTAAGGTTTACTATACTAATAGCAGGAGTGTAAGAAATAAGATAGATGAGCTAAGATTAATTGCAAGTGCAGGAAACATAGATATTATTGCTATAACAGAGACCTGGCTCAATCTGAAAGATAGAGAGATGCCCTCTGAATGTCACATACAAGGCTATAAATTATTCCACACTGACAGGGTCAACAGGAAAGGTGGTGGAGTAGCGATGTATGTCAGAGACAATTTAAATTGTTGTGTTAGACAAGATATTAAATTAGAAGCGTCAGCCACTGAATCTGTTTGGTTACAGCTTCTCGAGGGCCGAGAAAAACTAATTTTGGGTGTGATTTACAGGGCCCCAAATCTTGATAGGGAGTGCAGTAAACTTCTATGGGACGAAATTCGTAAGGCATCTACATACGAAAATGTTGTGCTAATGGGAGATTTCAACTATAGACAGATTGACTGGAGCAATTTGACAGGAAATTTAGAGTCAGGTGACTTTCTTGATACGATCCAGGATTGTTTTTTAAAACAGTTTGTGACAGAGCCAACTAGGGGAAATAACCTCCTTGACTTGGTTCTTGCCAGTAGGGAAACACTAATTAATAATCTTGAGGTTAATGATGAGCTTGGGGAAAGTGATCACAAATCACTCAGTTTTAATATATCATGGAATTCCCCTAATAATGGCAATCAAGTCTCCGTCCCTGACTTTCGCTTGGCTGATTTCATAGGACTGAAAAATTACTTAGGTGGGCTGAACTGGAATGACCTGACTAAGGGTCAGGTAGGTGGTGATGGTTGCCGATATGATGCTTTCCAGGGCATAGTTCTAGCTGCTCAGTCAAATTATGTTCCAAATAGGGAAATCAGATCAAACAAAAATGATCCTAAATGGATGAACAATAGATTAAAATATCTGATTGGTCAAAAGAGAGGCATATATAGGCAAATCAAAAGAGGAGAGGGGCAATTGAGAAATCGATATATTCAGTTAAAGAGAGAAATAAAAAAGGGAATTAGAAAAGCAAAAAGAGATTATGAGGTTAAAGTTGCAAGAGAATCGAAGACTAACCCAAAAGGATTCTTTCAGGTATACAGAAGTAAGATCAGGGACAAGATAGGCCCACTCAAAAGTTCCTCGGGTCAGCTCACTGACAGTGATAAGGAAATGTGTAGAATTTTTAACACATACTTCCTCTCAGTTTTTACACAGGAGGATACCAGCGATATTCCAGTAATGATAAATTATGTAGAACAGGACGATAATAAACTGTGCACTATTAGGGTCACAAGTGACATGGTCCTTAGGCAAATAGATAAATTAAAACCTAACAAATCCCCAGGCCCTGATGAACTGTATGCAAGGGTTCTAAAGGAATGTAAAGAGGAGCTTAGCACACCTTTGGCTAATCTTTTCAACATATCACTACAAACTGGCATGGTGCCAGATAAGTGGAAAATGGCAAATGTGATACCTATTTTCAAAACAGGTGACAGGTCCTTAGCTTCGAACTATAGACCAATAAGCCTAACCTCCATAGTGGGAAAATTTATGGAATCAATAATTGCCGAGGCAGTTCGTAGCCACCTTGAAAAGCATAAATTAATCAACGAATCTCAGCATGGTTTTACAAAGGGGCGTTCCTGCCTTACGAATTTATTAACTTTTTTCACTAAGGTATTTGAGGAGGTAGATCATGGTAATGAATATGATATTGTGTATATGGACTTCAGTAAGGCTTTTGACAGGGTCCCACATCAGAGACTATTGAGGAAAATTAAAGCACATGGAATAGGAGGAGAAATTTTTTCCTGGATAGAGGCATGGTTGACAAATAGGCAGCAGAGAGTTTGCATAAATGGGGAGAAATCAGAGTGGGGAAGCGTCACGAGCGGTGTTCCACAGGGGTCAGTGTTGGGCCCCCTGCTGTTCACAATCTACATAAACGACATAGATGAGGGCATAAAGAGCGACATCGGCAAGTTTGCCGATGACACCAAAATAGGCCGTCGAATTCATTCTGACGAGGACATTCGAGCACTCCAGGAAGATTTGAATAGACTGATGCAGTGGTCGGAGAAGTGGCAGATGCAGTTTAATATAGACAAATGCAAAGTTCTAAATGTTGGACAGGACAATAACCATGCCACATATAAACTAAATAATGTAGATCTTAATATTACGGATTGCGAAAAAGATTTAGGAGTTCTGGTTAGCAGTAATCTGAAACCAAGACAACAGTGCATAAGTGTTCGCAATAAAGCTAATAGAATCCTTGGCTTCATATCAAGAAGCATAAATAATAGGAGTCCTCAGGTTGTTCTTCAACTCTATACATCCTTGGTTAGGCCTCATTTAGATTATGCTGCACAGTTTTGGTCACCGTATTACAGAATGGATATAAATTCTCTGGAAAATGTACAAAGGAGGATGACAAAGTTGATCCCATGTATCAGAAACCTTCCCTATGAGGATAGACTAAGGGCCCTGAATCTGCACTCTCTAGAAAGACGTAGAATTAGGGGGGATATGATTGAGGTGTATAAATGGAAGACAGGAATAAATAAAGGGGATGTAAATAGTGTGCTGAAAATATCTAGCCTAGACAGGACTCGCAGCAATGGTTTTAAGTTGGAAAAATTCAGATTCAGGAAGGATATAGGAAAGTACTGGTTTGGTAATAGAGTTGTGGATGAGTGGAACAAACTCCCAAGTACAGTTATAGAGGCCAGAACGTTGTGTAGCTTTAAAAATAGGTTGGATAAATACATGAGTGGATGTGGGTGGGTGTGAGTTGGACCTGATAGCTTGTGCTACCAGGTCGGTTGCCGTGTTCCTCCCTTAAGTCAATGTGACCTGACCTGACTAGGTTGGGTGCATTGGCTTAAGCCGGTAGGAGATTTGGACCTGCCTCGCATGGGCCAGTAGGCCTTCTGCAGTGTTCCTTCGTTCTTATGTTCTTATGTTCTTATT
>NW_027198767.1:0-39839 GCF_038502225.1 Cherax quadricarinatus
ACCTCAGACAGTGTCCACCATCACTGTGTGTGTGTGTGTGTGTGTGTGTGTGTGTGTGTGTGTGTGTGTGTGTGTGTGTGTGTGTGTGTGTGTGTGTGTGTGTGTGTGTGTGTGTGTGTCTGTGTGTGTGTGTGTGTGTGTGTGTGTGTGTGAGTGTGTGTGTGTGTGTGTGTGTGTGTGTGTGTGTGTGTGTGTGTGTGTGGGGGATGTGTGTGTGTGGGATGTGTGTGTGTGGGATGTGTGTGTGTGTGGGATGTGTGTGTGTGTGGGATGTGTGTGTGTGGGATGTGTGTGTGTGTGTGTGTGTGTGTGTGTGTGTGTGTGTGTGTGTGTGTGTGTGTGTGTGTGTGTGTGTGTGTGCGGTGTGTGTGTGTGTGTGGGGGGAGTGTCGGGGGTGTATGGGGTGTTTGTGGGAGGGTGTGTGTGGGGGGGTGGTTGTGGTAGGGTGTGTGTGGGGTGTGTGTCGGAGGGTGTGTGTGGGGGTGTGGGGGTATGTCTGTGTGTGGATGTGTCGGTGTTAGGGTGTGCGTGCGGGGGTGTGGGTGTGTGGGGGTGTACTCACTTATTTGTGTTTGCAGGGGTCGATTCACAGCTCCTGGCCCCGTTTCATCGCTGGTTGTGTATGTGCGTGACAGAGAGACAGAGAGGATGTGCATGTAAGAACGTATGTGCTTGTGCGCATCAGCTCCGCCTAGACCAGTCCACTCCCTCGTGCCTCATCATACCTGCTCTTGAAGCTGCGTCTTGGCAGATAGCACTGTAAAGGTCCCGGACTGACTAAATTTTCCAGCCAATAACGCCACATAAACACAGTTCAAGACATTAAGTGTCTTGTCCAGTCTTGAAATATACACATATGCCGTTCTCTGTTGACTTCACCTATTGTCCAGCCGTTTCCAGCCTCCCTGTTAACAGTAAGACACCTGGACACCGTACACACATTATTCACGGTACACATTTCTACTGAATAAAAAAAAAGATGAAAAAAGTTAATAACACAAATTTAAGAATTTTGAGAGTAAGAAAACTGGTGTTGAATTAGTTAGTTAGTTAGTTAAAGATTAGCCGGTATTCTCCCGGCCCGGGCCTTTTCCAAGTGGTGGCCCGGCCTTGGCTCCCTCTTTAGGGAGTGTCTGAGACCTAAGTCTCCCATGGGAGGAGGCACAAGTACCTCCTCATCTTTGGGACCAACTGTCCCCAGGCCTAGCCACAAGCTAGGCCTCTCTGGTCTGCCATCCCCGCCACAAGGGGGCAAATGGGAATGACAGTCTTATGAGCTAAAGGCTCGGGCTCAGGCACCTACCCTACCCTAGAAGGGCTGGGCATGGTGTCGATGTGGTGTTGAAGCAGTTGAGAAGTTATTATAGAAGATGACTTAGAGGAAATAACTATAATTATAGTATAAAAGATAACTTAGAGGAAATAACTAGAATTATAGTAATATCTGATTGTTCATTGTTTACTATAATATATATCTGTATTAACGTTACACAATTTTAATAATAATTCAGAATGTTTCTTCCCTTCCTCTTATATATAGTGAAGATCCCTCCCCCCAGTCCCTCCTGTTGTGACTGTCACAGTCCCTCCTGTTGTGACTACTGTCACAGTCCCTCCTGTTGTGACTGTCACAGTCCCTCCTGTTGTGACTGTCACAGTCCCTCCTGTTGTGACTACTGTCACAGTCCCTCCTGTTGTGACTGTCACAGTCCCTCCTGTTGTGACTGTCACAGTCCCTCCTGTTGTGACTGTCACAGTCCCTCCTGTTGTGACTACTGTCACAGTCCCTCCTGTTGTGACTACTGTCACAGTCCCTCCTGTTGAGACTACTGTCACAGTCCCTCCTGTTGTGACTACTGTCACAGTCCCTCCTGTTGTGACTACTGTCACAATCCCTCCTGTTGTGACCACTGTCACAGTCCCTCCTGTTGTGACTACTGTCACAGTCCCTCCTGTTGTGACTACTGTCACAGTCCCTCCTGTTGTGACTGTCACAGTCCCTCCTGTTGTGACTACTGTCACAGTCCCTCCTGTTGTGACTACTGTCACAGTCCCTCCTGTTGTGACTGTCACAGTCCCTCCTGTTGTGACTGTCACAGTCCCTCCTGTTGTGCCTACTGTCACAGTCCCTCCTGTTGTGACTACTGTCACAGTCCCTCCTGTTGTGACTACTGTCACAGTCCCTCCTGTTGTGACTACTGTCACAGTCCCTCCTGTTGTGACTACTGTCACAGTCCCTCCTGTTGTGACTACTGTCACAGTCCCTCCTGTTGTGACTACTGTCACAGTCCCTCCTGTTGTGACTGTCACAGTCCCTCCTGTTGTGACTGTCACAGTCCCTCCTGTTGTGTCTGTCACAGTCCCTCCTGTTGTGACTACTGTCACAGTCCCTCCTGTTGTGACTACTGTCACAGTCCCTCCTGTTGTGACTGTCACAGTCCCTCCTGTTGTGACTAGTGTCACAGTCCCTCCTGTTGTGACTACTGTCACAGTCCCTCCTGTTGTGACTGTCACAGTCCCTCCTGTTGTGACTGTCACAGTCCCTCCTGTTGTGACTACTGTCACAGTCCCTCCTGTTGTGACTACTGCCACAGTCCCTCCTGTTGTGACTACTGTCACAGTCCCTCCTGTTGTGACTACTGTCACAGTCCCTCCTGTTGTGACTACTGTCACAGTCCCTCCTGTTGTGACTACTGTCACAGTCCCTCCTGTTGTGACTACTGTTACAGTCCCTCCTGTTGTGACTACTGTCACAGTCCCTCCTGTTGTGACTACTGTCACAGTCCCTCCTGTTGTGACTACTGTCACAGTCCCTCCTGTTGTGACAACTGTCACAGTCCCTCCTGCTGTGACTACTGTCACAGTCCCTCCTGTTGTGACTACTGTCCCAGTCCCTCCTGTTGTGACTACTGTCACAGTCCCTCCTGTTGTGACTACTGTCACAGTCCCTCCTGTTGTGACTACTGTCACAGTCCCTCCTGTTGTGACTACTGTCACAGTCCCTCCTGTTGTGACTACTGTCACAGTCCCTCCTGTTGTGACTACTGTCACAGTCCCTCCTGTTGTGACTACTGTCACAGTCCCCTCCTGTTGTGACTACTGTCACAGTCCCTCCTGTTGTGACTACTGTCACAGTCCCTCCTGTTGTGACTACTGTCACAGTCCCTCCTGTTGTGACTACTGTCACAGTCCCTTCTGTTGTCACTACTGTCACAGTCTCTCCTGTTGTGACTACTGTCACAGTCCCTCCTGTTGTGACTACTGTCACAGTCCCTCCTGTTCTGACTACTGTCACAGTCCTTTCTGTTGTGACTACTGTCACAGTCCCTCCTGTTGTGACTACTGTCACAGTCCCTTCTGTTGTGACTACTGTCACAGTCCCTTCTGTTGTGACTACTGTCACAGTCCCTCCTGTTGTGACTACTGTCACAGTCCCTCCTGTTGTGACTACTGTCACAGTCCCTCCTGTTGTGACTACTGTCACAGTCCCTCCTGTTGTGACCACAGTTTTCCTCGTGCCCCGCCGTCCGTTGTATTAGTCACACCAAGGTAATTGTTTCGTCTCAAAGACAAAAGATGGGGACAGCTTTTGTCTCGCCCCTGCCCTTCCTGCTGCTGCTACCCCCTCCTGCTCCTACTGCTGTTGCTGCTTCCTCTCCTGCTGCTGCTGTCGTCGTCATACTTGTAGTCGTTTTATTCCCTGCTGATGCTGCTACTGTTGGTTATGCTGCCAGTGTCTACCCTGACGTTTCTGCTGCCAATACTGTCTACCTTGTTGCCTTGAAGAGTTGCTTCTGCTGCTTCGTTACTGCTACCTCTGCCACTATGTACTCTGACGACAGCCACTCTTAACCTACTTACCTTTCCTCCACAAGAGATGAGGCACTCATGTTGCGACTGAGGATTTTAATCTCAGTCTCTCTCTCCTTCTCATCGCCAGTCCCTCTATTCTCTTCCTCCTCACTTTTTCCCTTCCTTTCTTTCGTGTATTGATTACCAATCTCTTCACAACATAAATTTAACCACACAGTAATACACCGTCCAGGCTGGTTGTTCTTTGGTCTCAGCGTAGTCTCCATTCCTCTTTTTCAACCTCCCTCCCCCCCATTCTCTGCATTCTCGCTAAGTCTTCCATTGTTTCCTAACCCTTGGCCAACCTTACCACTGCTAGCCTCTAGCCCCTGCTCATCCCACTCCTCCTTAGCAGTATCATATAAATCTAATGTCTATGTTTAGAAAAATAACAAACTTACTGATGAAGGTGTTTGTTTGGGCAGTTTGTTTTAATATTAACATCAAGACAAGACAGTAAGTGTCCGTCTTGGCGGACGAGGCAGTGTCAGTCTTGGCGGACGAGGCAGTGTCAGTCTTGGCGGACGAGGCAGTGTCAGTCTTGGTGGAAGAGACAGCAAGAGTACATGTACAAATCCTCACTTGTACATGTTCTTTTTCATGGTTGTAGACCCAGACTAACTGACAGGTCAGTGCTATATCACAGTGAGTAGTAATCCTCAGAGGAACAGTCCTCAGCAGCTGCTACTTATAGCTGCCACATTCCAAAATTTGTCGTCGTTTTGCAAGAAATTTTAACTTCTACCACTTTTAATGTTCACATTTTCCAACAAGTTCCATTAAACCCTGAAAGAATTCCCCAAGCGAAACGGTCGTATAGTAAGGTCAACCGTGTTTAATGGAATTTCAGGAACGCAAAATCCTACTCTTCCCACAACACTCACTCGTTAAAATCTTTAGTTAAAATCTAGCACTTAAAATAATCAGAAAAATATGAGTGTATTCCCTAGATACAGTATAAGATGTAAATACTACCTTGCTAGACCTGCTGAGCAGAAAAAATAAACCCATTGTCATGGTTGTCTATGGGTCAGGAAAATGTTATCGTAGTCCATTAAAGCTGGAGAATATCATCTCTTTCAAAAACTGTTTTCACATTTTTGAAGGACATAGGGAAGCGAGAGACTTATTTTACTTCCTCTAGTCTCATCACTCCAAAAATTACGCCATAAACGTTCCCTCCTTCCCTTCCCCGCCAATATCAACCACGTTAAAAGTTCATCATTTTCCTAAACTCTTGCCAGTTGTGTGGCCTCCAAAAAGGCAGCTACCACTACCAATACCTCCAACACCCCCGTCCCTCAACATTGTGTCCCCAACCTGATACACGTCGTGCCCACGTCAATATGGGACGTGCTATCACCAGAGGAACAACCTTCCCTCCATCAATACACTGCTCCATACAAGAATATCTCCTCCATATACAGAGCCTGATACATCATACACCACACCCCTCTCCATCTCCCTCTCCCTCTCTCTCCATACATCTTTCTCTCCATTGTTGCTGTGTTCCAATCTATGTACGTTTTTTTCGAGTGCAATATATATCGTTTTCAATCCTCGTGAATGTGGAAACTATCGATTAAATTAGGATATTTTTTTATTTTTAAGGGGAAAAAAGGATGGGGGTGTTTTTTTTTTTCTTAAAGTTAACACAAATATTGCCAACACATTAATAAACATTACAACCACGTGAACAGTGTCAAAAAAACTCTTACAAAATGTTTGATGTTTACTTTTCTGAATTTAAAAGTATTTTATCAATCTCAAAAGTATTCAGTCAGTCTCAACGCACTCTGAGGCATGTTAACGTACTCTGAAGCATGTTAAAGCACACTCAGGCAGGTTAAAGCACACTCAGGCAGGTTAAAGCACTCTCAGGCAGGTTAAAGCACTTTCAGGCATGGCAACGCACTCTCAAGGCATGTTAACGCATGTATTCCTTCGAAGTATTATGGAACAGGCTGGAAACTATGACCTGGTGGTCAGACGTATGCGCTGTCACAGTACCACACACACACATGTCATGATGGAAGGGATAGACTCTGAAGTGTCCCTGTTCGCAGATGATGTGAAGTTAATGAGAAGAATTAAATCAGATGAGGATCAGGCAGGACTACAAAGAGACCTGGACAGACTGGACACATGGTCCAGCAACTGGCTTCTCGAATTCAACCCTGCCAAATGCAAAGTCATGAAGACTGGGGAAGGGCAAAGAAGGCCACAGACGGAGTATAGGTTAGGTGGCCAAAGACTGCAAACCTAGCTCAAGGAGAAAGATCTTGGTGGTTACCATAACACCGAGCATGTCTCCGGAGGCACACATCAACCAGATAACTGCTGCAGCATCTGGGCGCCTGGCAAACCTGAGAACAGCGTTCCAATGCCTTAGTAAGGAAGCGTTCAAGACACTGTACACTGTGTATGTCAGGACCATACTGGAGTACGCAGCACCAGTTTGGAACCCACACCTGGTCAAGTACGTCAAGAAGTTAGAGAAAGTACAAAAGTTTGCAACAAGGCTAGTTCCGGAGCTCAGGGGAATGTCCTGCGAAGAAAGGTTGAGGGAAATCGGACTGACGACTCTGGAGGACAGGAGGGTCAGGGAAGACATGATAACAACATACAAAATACTGCGTGGAATAGATATGGTGGACAGAAACAGGATGTTCTAGAGATGTGGACACAGAAACAAGGGGTCACAATTGGAAGCTGAAGACTCAGACGAGTCACAGGGATGTTAGGAAGTATTTCTTCAGTCATTAGAGTCTTCAGGAAGTGGAATAGCCTAACAACTGATGTAGTGGAGGCAGGAACCATACATAGCTTTAAGACGAGGTATGGCAAAGCTCAGGAAGCAGAGAGAGAGAGGACCTAGTAGAGATCAATGAAAAGGCGGGACCAGGAGCTGAGTCTCGACCCCTACAACCACAATTACGTGAGTGCACACACACACGGAGGTTACCCAGTACACAGTTGCACACACATGCCCACCTACAACACACATGCCCACCTACAACACACATGCCCACCTACAACACTTAAAGTATAGCGCCTAACATTAATAATTCTTAATAACAACATTCTATTTTGAGAGTGTTATTGAACAAGTTTCTCTCCGTATAAACAAACAAGAGTCTGACGGGACACAGGATCAAACACCTTGTTCACTCAGGAATCAGATAACAACTGACGGAGTTTCATCACTGTTAACTGGTCACAGTCATGTCTGATGTGTGTGTGTGTGTGTGTGTGTGTGTGTGTGTGTGTGTGTGTGTGTGTGTGTGTGTGTGTGTACTCACCTAGTTGAGGTTGCGGGGGTCGAGTCCGAGCTCCTGGCCCCGAGTGTGTGTGTGTGTGTGTGTGTGTGTGTGTGTGTGTGTGTGTGTGTGTGTGTGTGTGTGTGTGTGTGTGTGTGTGTGTGTGTATGCGTGTGTGCAAAACAAATACAGGGAAAATTGAATGACAGCTCTAGGTCATATATATATGTCGTGCCGAATAGGTAAAACTGGTCAATTAGGAAGAACTCATTTAAAATTAAGTCCTTTCTAAAGTTTTCTTATACGTTTAAAGATATATATTTTTAATTTATGTTAGTGTAAAAATTAATAATTTTGTACCAAAAGATCCTTAGAAAACTTACCTAACCTTATTATAACAAACACCATTGATTTTAGCCTAATCCAACTAAATATATTTTAGATAAGTTTGCAATAATTTAATAATAAAGAAACACAATGAATTATATTTTTTTCGTTAGGTTCAGAATGATTTTTGCGAAATTACTGCATACACAAATTTTCGTTTGCCTTATTCGGCAAGAAGAGCGTTGCTATTTAAGCCAAAATAGCAAGTTTTACCTATTTGGCACGACATTATATATATATATATATATTATATATATATATATATATATATATATCTATATATATATATATAAATATATATATATATATATATATATATATATATATATATATATATATATATATATATATATATATATATATATATATATATATATATATATATATATACAGGAGGCAGCTTGTGCCTTGTACAGCTTTACTCTCCATCATTAATATCAACTTTTAAGTTGCGTCGTCTCCCTCCCTTCCCTCTCCTCTTTTATCCTCGTGTTTTCTTCCTCGTACACTTTCTTACCGTCTGCTGCATCCTCCCTCCTGATGTGTTTGCTTAATCTGCTTCTGCTGATGTCTGTCCTCCTCATTCAGTTTCATCTACTCAAACATCTGCTGGTGCTGCCTTCCCTGCTGTTTTCTTCCCTCTGCTACCTGCTTGTGTCGCTTCTCTCCTTTATCCTGCTTGTACTTCCGCTGATGTTAATCGATCCACATCTTTCCTGCTGCTACTCTAGCGACTCTTGTCCTCTTCCTCCGTAGTTGCTGCTACAACCTCCTGTTGTTACCACCGCTGCCCTGCTCTCCCTCCGTCAATAAGCTTGGTGTTGGGGATAATCTATCGGTAAATCAGACGCGTCTCGACGTATACTAACTAGTTGACAAAGGCGTCGGGCTGCCTGCGTCTACCGTGACGCATAATCACGTTAAAGTGTGTCACCGGTCGCGGTTATGACGCAAGGGGTAGGGGAGGGAGGCTGGGGGGGAGAGACAAGGGAGGAGAGAGTCACTACCCTATTGTCACTGTAGCTGGCACTGCTGGGTCACCACTAGCACTGCTGGTGGCCTTCCAGACTGGTCATACTACACCGCCAGTCACCGCTTTAACACTGCTGGCATAGTTACCCCACAGGACTGGCACAGTTACCCCACAGGGCTGGCACAGTTACCCCACAGGGCTGGCACAGTTACCCCACAGGGCTGGCACAGTTACCTCACAGGGCTGGCACAGTTACCCCACATCTGCTAGAAAAATGACAGGATGGATAATGAGAACCTTCAAAACTAGGGAGGCCAAGCCCATGATGACACTCTTCAGGTCACTTGTTCTATCTAGGCTGGAATATTGCTGCACACTAACAGCACCTTTCAAGGCAGGTGAAATTGCTGACCTAGAAAATGTACAGAGAACCTTCACGGCGCGCATAACGGAGATAAAACACCTCAATTACTGGGAGCGCTTGAGGTTCCTAAACCTGTATTCCCTGGAACGCAGGCGGGAGAGATACATGATTATATACACCTGGAAAATCCTAGAGGGACTAGTACCGAACTTGCACACGAAAGTCACTCACTACGAAAGCAAAAGACTTGGCAGACGATGCAACATCCCCCCAATGAAAAACAGGGGTGTCACTAGCACGTTAAGAGACCATACAATAAGTGTCAGGGGCCCGAGACTGTTCAACTGCCTCCCAGCATACATAAGGGGGATTACCAACAGACCCCTGGCAGTCTTCAAGCTGGCACTGGACAAGCACCTAAAGTCGGTTCCTGACCAGCCGGGCTGTGGCTCGTACGTTGGTTTGCGTGCAGCCAGCAGTAACAGCCTGGTTGATCAGGCTCTGATCCATCAGGAGGCCTGGTCACAGACCAGGCCGCGGGGGCGTTGACCCCCGGAACTCTCTCCAGGTAAACTCCAGGTCCAGGGCTGGCACAGTTACCCCACAGGGCTGGGACAGTCCCCACAGAGCTGGGACAGTCCCCACAGAGCTGAGACAGTCTCCCCACAGGCTGGGACAGTCACCAGACACGGCTAGGACACCTGACAACCCGCGTCAGGAAACACTTGTCCTGTTTCCTGACGAATCTTACCTAACCTCACGGTAGGCTGACAACTCGTGGAGAGGTGTTGTTAGCATACTGTCAGCACGTCAGCATACTCTCCAACAGACAAGATAAAACGTCTTTACGTCTTAAATCCGTCAAAAAAAGTCAGAATGACTCAACAGGAAGGAAGGAAGGAAGGGAGGGAGGCAGATAGATGGAAAAAGAGAGGAGGGAGGGAGTGGAGGAGGGAGGGAGAGATGGAGGAAGGTAACCTCAATTCCTTGGATCAAAAGCCCTTACCCGGCGCCAAGGAACCCCCCTCCTCCCCGAGGGACAGCTCGGATAAAAAGCTTCCTAAGCTTTCACTTCAGGGGAAAGAGGAAGCTTTAAGCTCTCAATTCAGAAAGTGTGTACTCACCTAATTGTGGTTGCAGGGGTCGAGTCATAGCTCCTGGCTGTGTGTGTGTGTGTGTGTTTGAGTGTGTGTGTGTGTGAGTGTGTGTGTGTGTGCGTGTGTGTGTGCGTGTGTGTGTGTGCGTGTGTGTGTGTGTGTGTGTGCGTGTATGTGTGTGCGTCTGTGTGCGTGTATGTGTGCGTGCGTGTATGTGTGCGTGTGTGTGTGTGCGTGTGTGTGTGTGTGTGTGTGTGTGTGTGTGTGTGTGTGTGTGTGTGTGTGTGTGCGTGTGTGTGTGCGTGTGTGTGTGTGCGTGTGTGTGTGTGTGTGTGCGTGTGTGTGTGTGCGTGTGTGTGTGCGTGTGTGTGTGCGTGTGTGCGTGCGTGCGCGCGCGCGTGTAAGTGTACGTTTTATTCAGATTTACTCTACATAATTTCCTTCTGGGGACCAATATTTAAAGCGAACACTGATATCCTCTTAAAGCGAACAAACCCCCCCCCCCACCTGACCCTTTTAAGCGAACGACAACCACAGTCAACGAACACACTTAAACCCTTTTAACTGAAGTTTTTTTTTTATCCCCTTTACCCTCCCTTACACCTCCCCTTTCCTCCTTTCTCTCCCTTCCCCCTACCCATTACTGTCCCGCCCCTCCCCCTCCTAACCCGTTAGTACACAACCACCACTACCACTAGTGGTAAGTGTAACTCTCATTTATATTTACCCCTTTTTCTCTCTCTCGTTCGTTCATTCTTTCGTTCGTTCATTCCTCTGTTCGTTCATTAGTTCGTTCATTCTTTCGTTCGCTCATTCCTCTGTTCGTTCATTAGTTCGTTCATTCTTTCGTTCGTTCTTTTTGTTCCTTCTTTTGTTCTTGCTTTCGTTCGCTCGTTCTTTCGTTCGTTCTTTCTTTCGTGCTTTCGTTCATTCATTCTTTCCTTCAGGGAAGGGAGTTGGCCTGTATGTCAGAGTCGCTCATTTGCACGGAGATATTGAACGCCACAAATGATGTAGTTGAAGGTCTAACAAAAATTGAGAACCAAAACTCAGTCATTGTACTTGTATATAAGCCACCAGATGCAACTTCCCAACAGTTCAAGGAACAGGTGTCGAAAATTGACTCTTGTCTGGAAAACCTTCCTGCCCCTCCCCAAACATCTTGCTGCTTGGTGACTTCAATCTAAGACATGCAAAATAGATGAAAGTAGCAAATAATGTAGCAGAAATAATCCCTGGAGGCAGCTCAGATGAAAAGTCACACACACATGAGCTGCTGAATTTCTACAAGAAACACACTCTAAGTCAGCAGATAGTGGAACCAACAAGACTGGACAACACATTTGACCTTATTTTCACATATAATAAGGACCTGGACAGAATCATAATATAAAAAACAACAAATTCTGATCACAATCTAATCGAAGTCCAGACTTACATGCACTGGAATCCTGATCAGCAAAAGGAATACAGCTATGAGGGTACCTTCACCAAATTCAACTTCAACAACAAGAACATCAACTGGGATCGGTAAACTATGTCCTACATGAAATATGTTGGGAAGATATCTTAAATAATATGGACCGTAACCAGTGCCTTGAAAAGATCATCTTTCTGGTAGCTGAAGTATGTTCAAGACATGTTCCTATAATAAAAAAGAAAAGTAAACTGGAGAGACAGAGACGAAAAATTACTGAGCTCCTCAAGAATGCCAGATTATCTGATACACGGAAGGAAGTGCTAACCAAGGAAGTGGAAAATATTGAGCTCAAGTTAATGGACTCATCCAGGATCCAGGAGAGACAAGAGGAGCTAAAAGCAATTAGTGAAATTGATAGAAATTCGAAATATTTCTTTTCATATGAGAAAAAAAAGTCAAAAACCACTTCTAGTATAGGGCCCCTGCTCAGACAAGACGGATCCTACACTGACGACAACACAGAAATGAGTGAGATACTGAAATCTTAATATGACTCTGTGTTTAGCGAGCCACTAATCAGTCAAACAATTTTTTCATGAATAAGCCTCAAAACCCTGCCAATGTATGCCAAATTTCTGACATAACCCTAACTCCACTAGACTTTGAGAAAGCCATCGACGACATGCCCATGCACTCAACCCCAGGCCCAGACTCGTGGAACTCTGTGTTCATTAAGAACTGCTATGGAGAAGAAGCATAGACACAGGTGAGATTCCACAGTCACTAAAAACAACGGATATAGCCCCACTCCATAAAGGTGGCAGTAAAGCAATAGCTAAGAACCAATAGCTTTAACATCCCACATCATAAAAATCTTTGAAAGAGTTCTAAGAAGCAGGATTGCAAACCACTTGGACTCCCAAAAACTGCACAATCCAGGGCAACATAGGTTCAGAGCAGGTCGCTCCTGCCTCTCGCAAGTACTGGACCACTATATGTCTTGGATGCACTGAAAAACAAACAGAATGCTGATGCAGTATACACAGACTTTGCAAAAGCCTCTGGTAAGTGCGATCATGGTGTAATAGCACACAAAATGCGTGCTAAAGGGATAACTGGCAAAGTAGGCACATGGATCTTCAACTTTCTAACCAAACGAACACAAAGAGTAGTGGTAAAGAGAGTTAAATCGGAAGCTGCCATAGTGAAGAGCTCTGTTCCACAAGGCACAGTACTCGCCTCTATCCTGTTCCTTATCCTCATATCAGACATAGAGATGTAAATCATAGCACTGTATCATCCTTCGTAGGCGATACTAGGATCTGCGTGAGTGTCATCCATTGAAGACATGGCAAATCTAAGAAGATATAAACCTAGTTTTTCAATGGCCGAAGGAGAGCAATATGATGTTCAATGAGGACAAATCTCAGTAGTAGTAGTTACCAGTCTCAGTAGTAGTAACCAGTTACCAGTAACCGTCCGTTGACTCAACGACCAACCGTCTCTCCCTGAGTCACGGTCTTTCATATTGCGCTGAACTGACACTATTTCAAAAGACCCACTCTCTGGGTACTGTGGGCAGCCGGCTAGTGAGTATTACGAGTGTAACCAAGGAGATAGGTACGGCTGGCAAGGGCTCTCTCCACATAACAGCAATTATACGTAATAACAGCCTACGTGAGTATTTCTTACCTAATCCACGTATCGAACTCCCACATGATAAATGGTGTACAGCGGTGTGGAGCGTGGATTTACGTTTTTAAGGGTAATTCAAGGCGTTAGAAGGCTGTTTGTGTGAGTAGCGCCAGGGTCAAAGGTGAACCGTCACCCACCAGCCACTACCCTCAAGCACCATCTCCAGCCACGCCGCCTACTCCCCTCACAACCTACAGCCTGCAAGCCTGTTGCAGCCGTTTCGAGCTTCCTGGCTTAGTTCGTGTGCTAATTGCTTCAATCTCCGAGGGGTTGACCCGGATTTTGCAATTAAGCCAGTCAGTAAGCCAGATTGTGGAAGTGAACGCCAGTCAGCCTATCATCCAGCCTGTCTCCTGTCATCCAACTGCTCCTCCGTGCTTTGTGCATCGTTACACGTCTTCCAGTCAGCCATTCTCGTGGGGTAAGCCAGTCAGCCAACCCAGCTTCTAACCCAGCTGAGAGAGAGAAGTAAGCCACGCAGTAAGAAGTAAGCCAAGTTCCTCTGAAGTATTGTCTATATCGCTTTGTGCTCCCTGTTGGATGCTAAGAGTGGTTTTCACCATTCCTGTGGCATAGAGTGGCATAAGCCACCTTCGTGGGTAGAGAGTGGAGTCCGCGCCAGTGAGCGCCAGCAGAGTCACAACCACCACCCCCCCTCTACTCACACCACCCCACCACCACCACTCTCTCCCACCACCAGACACCTCATCTACCTGTGGTTGTTTGCACCCTTGTACCGGGTCCTAGTACTGTTTTGGCTCACATAATTGGTCAAGAGATTGTAGCTGGTGCCAACGATAAAGCCAGTTATGTGAGTTCTCCTAGAAAGCACATTTCTTCCGACAACAGTGAATGTAGGAGGCGTCAGTATCACCGCGCGGGACACCTTACCACCCGCCCCATCACCAGTAATCGCCCGTCTACTACTCCAGACTCCAGTGATAATTTTCTTGAGACATTTTCTTGCATTTAAAGACATTTGTGTGTGTGAGACATTTATAGTAAATTGCTTGTGTACTCTAAACCTTGTGTTTTCAGTGTAAACGCAGTATTCTTTGACTCATTATTTTTACAATATTTTTCAGTGTTTTCACTTATCTTATATTTTTATTCTGTGTTTTTCTTTATGCTACTCCTGTCTCTAGTAAGTATTATTGTGTAGTGTACCAGTCAGTCACTCTGTGTGAAGTGATTCATTTTTTTTATTGTATTCTTTCAGCGTTGTATTCTTCAGTAATTGCCATTGTATTTCATGCAGTGATATTCACCCCAGTATACTAAATTATCCATTTATTTCTATGTGTGTCTTTTTTCGTATGCCAGCAGTGTCTCATTCCTCTAATTTTTTCGCAGACTGTGTACCATTATTTTTGCCAGCAAATTTTTGTCGTATCAGTCACAGCAAGATTTTGTTGTATCAGTCACAGCAGGAATTTGTTGTAAGAATAAACTAATACTGTTGTGTGCTCCGCCACTGTAAGTGTTATATTCCCTGTTTTGTTCCTGTGTTTTATTTTTTTATAATTCTTGAACAAATTCACTCTTGATGCAATTTCAATTACTTTTAACGTAAAGTGTTTTCCTTACTCTGTTTGAGTAAATTGTTTTGTCTAATTTACAATTAAGAGTTAAAGTGTTCAATCAGTTTATTTTTTTTTGATCTTCATATTTTAATTTTATCATTTAACCTGAGTTTTCCCAGTGACACTTTATTACTGCAGTGATTATTTCTACACTTTATTTTGTTGCACTTGTTCAGCAGTGAATTATTTCCTTCTATTGATATTTTTATGAATTATATTTTAAATTTTGTCTATGCATTCTTAGAAAATACTTAAATTTCCCAGTTAACAATTTAGTAATTTTATTTTATACTTTTTACATTGATTTAAAATTTAATTAATTAATTTCTTTATTAGCAAGAGTAAAGACAGCTCATTTTGAATTTAATTCAGTCTCCAGTAATATTTTTACTTGTATATTTCAATGTAATTTTTTTTCTTGGTCAATAGTCCTTTAAATTGAGTTTTCCTTCCTCTTGCAGTGTATCTTAGACATTAATTTTTTTATTATTTCTGCAAAATTAGTTGTATATCTTTTCATTTCAATTCTAGAATTTTATATCATTTTATTGTTCATTATTTTTGCCTTATTTGTTCTCGTGCTACTTTGCCATTATGTCTCACATACCGTCAAGTGATACTTTAGTGAATGTCGACACTCAGACCTCTCAGGCTACTGCTGGTCCTGTCATCAGTCCTCACAGTTCCTTACCGACTGACAGACCGACCCAGACACCGAGATATTATAGTTATACTCGTGATTCCCTTGATGCGTTACCTTTATTCAATGGCCATGTACATAGTCTTGAAGCATGGTTTGCAGCCATTCGTTCTCGTGCTAGTGCTCTAGGTGAAGGTCCTCCTTCAGAGGAAAGCCTTATCAGACTTGCTAAAGAAGCTCTTTATCGATCTCCTGCTGCTGTTCACGTTGTTGATCTCCTTGATATGCGAGACTTCAGGAATCTTACTAAGTGGTCACAATATGAGGAACTGATTCGTTCTTTCCTTGTCCCAGTAAAAACAGCTGATCCATATGTCGTTCTTAGGGAACTAGTGAATGCTACACCCATGAGTAATGAATCGTTGAGTGCATTTGCTGTTAGATTAGACAAACTTTTATCATCATTTATCAATGCTGTCCAATCATCATCTTTTCTCCCTGAAGAGGCTAAACCATTTACGGAATCACTTGCTAAAATAGCAGCTTTTGGAGCAATTAAAGAACTAATGCCGCCTGCTTCTGTGTGTGCTTATGAGGCTCATCCTCCAACTGTAATGATGGAACCACTTACAGCTTTAAATCATGTACGTTCCTTGTGCCCCCAGGGTACTTTCCCTTGTATTAAAAGTAATGTCACACATATGCCTCAGTCGGCACCACCTCTTGTTTGCGCCACAGAGACAAATCGTGGTCGTCCACCATCTCAGAGATCACCAAGAACCAGTGTACAGAGTCGTTATACACCTCGTAGTATTCTTAGTACATTCAGTAACCATAGTCGGCGGAATTGTTACAACTGTGGTTTCCGTGGACATATTGCAATTAATTGTCCTGATAGTTATCCTAAGAGACGTCGTACTGATGATGAGTACTCAGATCTTCCCTACTGTACTTATCATAGAATACATGGACATGACACATCTGAGTGCAATGCTCTCTATAACCTTCAGTACTCTAGGTCCTTCAGTGGTCGTTCCAACCGCAGAACCCGTAGAGGAAACAGATCTCGTGGTTTTCAAAATAACCAGAACCAGGCTCATTCTTTCAATTCTCAAACTAACCAGAACCAGGCTCGTTCTTCCCAGTCGGGGGAATTCGAGCGCCCCAGTCAAACCGTCCCATGGTGACAGTAGGTGATAATGAGTACACCATCCCCGTTCACAATTCCTTTGAAGCTTTAAGCAGTCTCGAGAATGACAACCCTGCTGATGATGTTGCTTCACATGTCTCTGACATAGATGATTTTGGGGATGGAGTAGAACAAGTCTTTTCTGATGACAATCCACCTTTTTGTTTGCACATAACTTCCAATGCAACCATAGGCCCTATAGTGCAAGCATCTGTTTATAATGCGCCCGTTCAATTGTTCATGGACTCTGGTGCGCAAGTCAATATTATTAGGTCTAGTTTGTTTAAGGATAAGAAGTTACGACATGTCCTTCTCGTAGAACCGACTCCCGTGTCCTCCCTTAGTGGAGTATCTGGTTCTCACATGCGTGTCCGAGGTCGGACTTCCCTAACCTTTTCTATCCAAGGTAGAGACTTCACTGTTTCCTTCCTTGTTGTCGACCAGATTACTTTCCCTGGTGACCTTCTACTGGGATTTGCTTCCATGCGAGACTTACGCATTGTGCTCGACCCTTATCGATGGCATGCACAAATTGACGACTTGATCGTTCCATTCTGGGGTTACCAGCTTGGATCAGAAATCTGTTATACTGCTGCAGAGTATGATGTACGGATTAAGTCCTTACAAGCTAAGGCATTCTCCAGTAGCGTACCCAAGCGGTCAGGCACTGGTAATTCTGTCACTCCCACCAGTGTTCCACCTATACCTTCAGATTTGCAGGATAGTCCGATGCCTCAAGTGTCCGAGGACGCTCAGATTGCCTTGAGTGCACAACCTATCCCTGCAATGCCTGCTAGTTCGAGTAGTAGTTTCTCCACAGGGGACGCCTTGTCGGAAAACAATTACTTGCAACTAGTAATGCCATCTCTTGTTGATGTCACATGCCGTCTGCAGAAAGACGTTTCTGTTGCGGCTAGTGCTCTCACTAGAGTGTCTGTTGTTGTTCCTAGTGTTCCAGATGGTGATAACGTCCTAGTTGACAGTGATTCCTGCAAAGTAAAAGGTCTATTTGTTGAACCATCCTTACATGTTGTAAGAGATAGTAAGATCCATTTCTACCTGGCCAACACTTCTGGTCACAGTGTCTGCCTCAGAGCAAATACCAATCTTGTTGACCTTGTTCACTATCCTTACCCTGTTCAGGTAGAGGATGAGTTGTCACCTGACCAGTGGGTCGGTGCTATTTCTGCCGGGGAGACCTCATCCACTTCACTGGATCAATCTGTTCCACCAGTAGAGGAGAAAGACTTAGCTCCCACTGACTTCCCAGATGAAGTCAAGCGTTTGTTAACTCTGTTGAACAAACGTCGTAAAGCCATTGCTTTACCAGGTGAGAAGATGGGTATAACGAACTTATTGTCCCATCGTATTCCACTTGAACCTGGTACTAGACCTATCTACATACCTGCATACAGAATGCCTCATTCACAAGTTGCTGTCGCAGAAGAATTGATCAATCAAATGCTTGATGATGGAGTTATTGCACCTAGCAATTCCCCTTGGAATGCACCCTTGATACTAGTACCTAAGAAGGATGGTACTTGGCGTCCAGTGATTGACTTTAGGAAGTTAAACGCGAAAACCATTCCAGATCGCTTTCCACTCCCTGTACTGGGTGATCTTTTACGTAATATCGGAGATAACAAAGTCTTTTCGACCCTAGATTTGTTACAAGGGTTTTGGCAAGTCCCTCTTCACGAGGACAGCCAAGAGCTAACTGCATTCTCCACTCCTACAGGTCATTATCACTTCCTCCGTATGGCATTTGGATTACGATCTTCCCCTATCACGTTCTCAAGGCTCATGACTAATATCTTTAGAGGTCTCATAGGTAATGCACTTATGGTGTACTTAGATGACGTAATCGTCATGTCTAAAGACGTGGATACACACTTGAAAAGACTTGATGTAGTACTTGGTAAGCTTGAAGAAGCCAATTTAAAGATCAAACTGTCTAAATGTCAATTTTTCAGATCAGAAATTAAGTTTCTTGGTCACGTAGTCACTCCTAGAGGGGTTACGACTGACCAAAGTAAAGTAACTGCAGTACTAAATTTTCCAACTCCCAAAACTGCTGATGCCGTAAGATCCTTTGTGGGCTTAGCAGGTTTTTATAGATCTTTCATTGCCAATTTTTCTTCCATAGCTGCTCCTCTAACTGAGTTGCTTAAGAAAGATGCTCCTTTTGTTTGGACCTTCCGTCAAGAAAGAGCATTCCAAAATCTAAAAGAAAAGCTAACATCTGCTCCAATTATGAAATTTCCAGATTTTTCTAAGCCCTTCTATCTGACAACTGATGCTAGTTCAATTGGCATAGGTGCCGTACTAGCTCAGAAGACCGATGGCAAGTACAACGCAGTTGCATTTGCTAGCCGAGTCCTTACGAAGGCTGAACGTAATTATACAGTAACTGAGCAAGAAGCTTTAGCAATAGTATGGTCTTTAAAGCACTTCCGAGACATTATTTATCAGTACTCTGTTCATGTCTTGACAGATCATGCTCCACTGATACCCTTATTCCAGAACAAACAACCTACTGGAAGGTTAGCTAGATGGACCTTGACTATCCAAGAGTTCAATCCCACCTTTGAGCATTTACCTGGCAAGTCAAATGTAGTTGCAGATGCCTTATCGCGACATGTTAGTATAGTAACTGCAGACCCTCCATTTAGTGCTGAAGATGTAAAGAATGCTCAACGAACAGATCCCATGTGGTCTGGTGTGATTCGATTCCTGCTCCAGGAAGATCTTATTCTGAATGTGAAGCCACCAGCACCCATCAGTGACTTTGTCATGAACCAAGAATTACTGTATCGAACAGCCGAGTTGGGTACTCCTAGCAGAAGAGTATACCAGTTAGTAATTCCACAGTCACTAGTGAATGTAGCCTTACAGCTAGTTCACGATGTACCAGGTGTTGCACACCCTGGTATGGATCGTTCAGTAAAACAAGCCAGATTGAAATACTTTTGGCCTCGTATGGCAACTGATATTTCTGAGTATGTTAGGAAATGTAGTGTCTGCATGCAACATAAAGGCAATGCTAATGGTCCTAATCCAATCCAAGTATATCCAACTACTAGCGAACCGTGGGAAAGAGTTGTGCTAGATTTGTTAACTAATTTCCAATGTTCCCTCCAAGGTAACAAACATCTGTGTGTTATGGTAGACCATTTCACCAGATATTGCGAGTTAGTTCCTATTGCAGATAAGACTGCCGAGACAGTAGCTAAAGCGTTTAAGGAACGCATTATCTGCAGGCATACCACCCCTAAGTCCCTAGTAACAGATAATGGAGGTGAATTCTGTAATGAGATTCTTGAAAATTTGTGTACCTTGTACAAGATCTCTAAATCCACCATTGTTCCTCATCATCCTGCCAGCAATGGGTTAGCGGAACGAACCAATAAGAAAGTACTTGATGTCTTGAGAGCCACTATCAATCCCAACAGTGAAACTTGGGATGAAGTTATACCTGATGTGCAGTGTGCTATAAATTCTGCTTACAATGTTTCTATAGGTGACACTCCACATTATGCATTGTACGGTGTAGATAAACGTTTGCCTTATGAGTTATATTCTAATCCGAAACCAAATTACAACTCTGATGATTTCATAGCAACTCGTACCAGCTTAGCTCAAAGTGTTTTTAGAAGAATCCGTGAAACACTTCATAAATCAACAGCAGAATTTACAAGAGTCGCAAACACTCGATCAAAGCCATCCAAAATCAAAGTAGGATCGAGAGTTATGCTGATTAACTTTAACAAAACGTCTGCAATGCCAAAGCTTGATCAAAAGTTTGTTGGTCCTTATCGAGTAGTTGAACATATCACTGGTAATAAGTATAAGGTTAGAGAGATTAGTACTGGTCTGTATAAAGAATCGCATTTGGATCATATGAAGTTAGTATGTGATGATAATGATGTTCCAACCCAGACTAATGTGACAGACTCTGACAATCCTCCTGATCCTGTACTCTCTTCCTCTGATACTCAGTCAGACGATCAACCTGAATGTCGTTATTCCCTACGTACACGACAGGTATTGAGAAATCCTCAAGTATCATTTGTAACTTCCAATTCAGATTTGCCTCAAATACAGCATGAGTTAGCCAATGCTACAGAGTTTGATCCTCCCAGAGATGACACCCATTCTGCATATGTCAATCACACCCTAGCAGAGTTGGGGTTAAATGTAAATAACCTGTATAGATGAATAATTACAGTATCAACTTATCAGTATTCAAGAATTTTTTTTTTGTGTTCATGTTCTCTCCGCATTCTGAGAGTTAACAGTCTAGATTTGCGTGCACCGAATCTGCCTTTCTGTTAAACACTCTTTCTTTGTATATATTCCTTCCTCAGAATCCGTAGATCACACGAATACAGATCGATCGATCAAAATTTTTTTTTATCACTTGTAATCTCAACGTTGAGTTCGTTGTTCATTTGTTGAGTTTTAAGTTGTACTATAGTATACCTTGTATTGCATTACAGTTTCAGTTACGTAAGCTTTCATTCCAATGTTCTAATTATGTATATATAATGGTTAATGTTGTGTACTTTGACATTGTATAGAATCAGCCCAAGCCGTATACCTGCCATCTCTAGTTTGTATTAGTTGTATGTCGGGACGACATATGTTAGCGTCGCCGAGCTCTCAGTAGTAGTAGTTACCAGTCTCAGTAGTAGTAACCAGTTACCAGTAACCGTCCGTTGACTCAACGACCAACCGTCTCTCCCTGAGTCATGGTCTTTCATATTGCGCTGAACTGACACTATTTCAAAAGACCCTCACACTGGGTACTGGGCAGCCGGCTAGTCAGTATTACGAGTGTAACCAAGGAGATAGGTACGGCTGGCAAGGGCTCTCTCCACATAACAGCAATTATACGTGATAACAGCCTACGTGAGTATTTCTTACCTAATCCACGTATCGAACTCCCCCATGATACATTCAAGGCAGGTGAAATTGCCGACCTAGAAAATGTACACCTGGAGTTTACCTAGAGAGAGTTTCGGGGGTCAACGCCCCCGCGGCCCGGTCTGTGACCAGGCCTCCTGGTGGATCAGAGCCTGATCAACCAGGCTGTTACTGCTGGCTGCACGCAAACCAACGTACGAGCCACAGCCCGGCTGGTCAGGAACCGACTTTAGGTGCTTGTCCAGTGCCAGCATGAAGACTGCCAGGGGTCTGTTGGTAATCCCCCTTATGTATGCTGGGAGGCAGTTGAACAGTCTCGGGCCCCTGACACTTATTGTATGGTCTCTTAACGTGCTAGTGACACCCCTGCTTTTCATTGGGGGGATGTTGCATCGTCTGCCAAATCTTTTGCTTTCGTAGTGAGTGATTTTCGTGTGTAAGTTCGGTACTAGTCCCTCTAGGATTTTCCAGGTGTATATAATCATGTATCTCTCCCGCCTGCGTTCCAGGGAATACAGGTTTAGGAACTTCAAGCGCTCCCAGTAATTGAGGTGTTTTATCTCCGTTATGCGCGCCGTGAAGGTTCTCTGTACATTTTCTAGGTCAGCAATTTCACCTGCCTTGAAAGGTGCTGTTAGTGTGCAGCAATATTCCAGCCTAGATAGAACAAGTGACCTGAAGAGTGTCATCATGGGCTTGGCCTCCCTAGTTTTGAAGGTTCTCATTATCCATCCTGTCATTTTTCTAGCAGATGCGATTGATACAATGTTATGGTCCTTGAAGGTGAGATCCTCCGACATGATCACTCCCAGGTCTTTGACGTTGGTGTTTCGCTCTATTTTGTGGCCAGAATTTGTTTTGTACTCTGATGAAGATTTAATTTCCTCGTGTTTACCATATCTGAGTAATTGAAATTTCTCATCGTTGAACTTCATATTGTTTTCTGTAGCCCACTGAAAGATTTGGTTGATGTTCGCCTGGAGCCTTGCAGTGTCTGCAATGGAAGACACTGTCATGCAGATTCGGGTGTCATCTGCAAAGGAAGACACGGTGCTGTGGCTGACATCCTTGTCTATGTCGGATATGAGGATGAGGAACAAGATGGGAGCGAGTACTGTGCCTTGTGGAACAGAGCTTTTCACCGTAGCTGCCTCTGACTTTACTCTGTTGACGACTACTCTCTGTGTTCTGTTAGTGAGGAAATTATAGATCCATCGACCGACTTTTCCTGTTATTCCTTTAGCACGCATTTTGTGGGCTATTACGCCATGGTCACACTTGTCGAAGGCTTTTGCAAAGTCTGTATATATTACATCTGCATTCTTTTTGTCTTCTAGTGAATCTAGGACCTTGTCGTAGTGATCCAATAGTTGAGACAGACAGGAGCGACCTGTTCTAAACCCATGTTGCCCTGGGTTGTGTAACTGATGGGTTTCTAGATGGGTGGTGATCTTGCTTCTTAGGACCCTTTCAAAGATTTTTATGATATGGGATGTTAGTGCTATCGGTCTGTAGTTCTTTGCTGTTGCTTTACTGCCCCCTTTGTGGAATGGGGCTATGTCTGTTGTTTTTAGTAACTGTGGGACGACCCCCGTGTCCATGCTCCCTCTCCATAGGATGGAAAAGGCTCGTGATAGGGGCTTCTTGCAGTTTCTTGATGAACATAAGAACATAAGAACATAAGAACGAAGGAACACTGCAGAAGGCCTACTGGCCCATGCGAGGCAGGTCCAAGTCTCCTACCAGCTTAAGCCAATGCACCCATCCTAGTCAGGTCAGGTCACACTGACTTAAGGGAGGAACGCGGCAACCGACCTGGTAGCACAAGCTAATCAGGTCAACTCACACCCACCCACACCCACTCATGTATTTATCCAACCTATTTTTAAAGCTACACAACATTCTGGAACACGGAGTTCCATGAGTCTGGCCCTGGGGCAGAGTGCATGGGCATGTCATTTATCGCCTGTTCGAAGTCTGGCGTCAGGATAACATCGGATAGGCTTGTGTTAACCAAATTCTGTGGCTCTCTCATAAAAAAATAATTTTGATCTTCGACTCTCAGTCTGGTTAGCGGCTTGCTAAAAACTGAGTCATATTGGGACTTGAGTAGCTCACTCATTTCCTTGCTGTCATCTGTGTAGGACCCATCTTGTTTAAGTAGGAGCCCAATACTGGACGTTGTTCTCGACTTTGATTTGGCATAGGAGAAGAAATACTTTGGGTTTCTTTCGATTTCATTTATGGCTTTTAGTTCTTCCCCGCGATTCCTGACTCCTATAAGATTCCTTTAGCTTGAGTTCGATGCTTGCTATTTCTCTGACCAGTGTCTCCTACGCATTTCAGATATATTGACCTCTTTTAGCCGCTCTGTTATTCTTTTCCGTCGCCTGTAAAGGAGCGCCTGTCTCTTTCTATTTTACATCTACTTCCTCCTTTTTCTTAGAGGAATAAGCCTTGTGCATACATCGAGTGCCACCGAGTTAATCTGTTCTAGGCATGTTGGGGTCTGTGTTGCTTAGTATATCTTCCCAGCTTATATCTGGTTAGGACTTGGTTTACTTGGTCCCACTTTATGTTTTTGTTATTGAAGTTGAATTTGGTGAATGCTCCCTCGTGACTAGTCTCATTATGTCGGTCTGGGGCTCCACGCATACATGTCTGAACCTCAATTATGTTGTGATCTGAGTATATTGTTTTTGATATGGTGACATTTCTTATCAGATCATCATTGTTAGTGAAGATGAGGTCTAGTGTATTCTCCAGTCTAGTAGGCTCTATTATTTGCTGGTTTAAATTGAATTTTGTGCAGAGATTTATAAGCTCGTGTGAGTGTGAGTTTTCATCAGAGCTGCCTCCTGGTGTTATTACTGCAACAATATTATTTGTTATATTCCTCCATTTTAGGTTGAAATCCCCCAGGAGCAAGATGTTGGGTGCAGGAGCTGGAAGATTTTTCAGACAGTGGTCAATTTTTAACAGCTGTTCCTGGAATTGCTGGGATGTTGCATCCGGAGGCTTGTAGACTACCACAATGACTAGGTTTTGGTTCTCGACCTTTACTGCTAAAACTTCCACTACATCATTTGAGGCATTAAGCAGTTCTGTGCAAACAAGTGATTCTGGCAATGTACAGGCCACCCCCTCCCCTTTTGCCTGTTCACTCTGTCACATATAAGTCACGTATAAGTTCCATCAAACATCTTAACTACTGGGAGCGCCTGGAAGCACTTGACTTGTTCTCACTGGAGCGCAGGCAGAGAGATACATCATAATCTACACCTGGAAGGTCCTGGAGGGGCTGGTCCCCTAATATGCACATAGAAATCATCCCTACGAAAGCAAAGTACTTGGCAGGCGATGCAACATACCCCCAGTGAAAAGTAGGGGCGCTATTAGTGCAATAAGAGAAAACATTGCAAGTGTCCGGGGCCCAAGACTGTTCAACAGCCTCCCATTAGCCATAAGGGGAATTACCAAGAGACCCCTGGTTGTCTTCAAGAGGGAGTTGGACAGATACCTGAAAGACGGTGCCGGATTATCCGGGCTGTGGTTTGTACGTTGGACTACGTGCGGCCAGCAGTGACAGCCTGGTTGATCAGGCCCTGATCCACCCGGACGCCTGGTCATGGACCGGGCCGCGGGGACGTTGATCCCCGGAATAACCTCCAGGTAGACTCCAGGTAGGTAGGTGCAGTTAGTTCCGTTTCTTATCTTCTTTGTTCATTCCTCCTCTCTTCACTTGCCATGTCACTTTTGTTACTCTTCTATTCATCCTTCTTACTCTCTTCGTATCTACTCTCTCTCTCTCTTTCTTCTCTTTCTCTCTCTCTCTCTTTCTTCTCTCTCTTCTCTCTCTCTCTTTCTTCTTCTTTCTCTCTCTCTTTCTCTCTTCTTTCTCTCTTCTTCTCTCTCTTCTCTCTCTCTCTCTCTCTCTCTCTCTCTCTCTCTCATTATCTTATTATTCCACTACTTTACTGCCCTATTATCTTATCTTCTTCATTATATTATCTATCTCCTTTTCATTATTCAGTTTTATTTCATGGGATGGAGGGTGTGTTGTCAGGGCTGTCAGTGTTGTGTTGTCAGGGCTGTCAATGTTGTCAGGGCTGTCAATGTTGTCAGGGCTGTCAGTATTATCAGGGTTAATATCAAAATGGTATACAATACCGACAGGATGGTTGCTGAGACACATAGGCAACACTTAAGCAACTTTATTCTGAATGTTTGCCTTACACAGTAGCTCGTTCCAGTCGAGTACAGTAGGCGGAGCAGTAGAGATGTGAAGACGATGTAACAGTCCATCACCCTTAAAGTCGTAGATTTGAGGGTTGTCAGCCCTCCAGCCTGGAGAAGTTCTCCAGTCTGAACTAACTGAAGATCAAGTGACAGTGTTGAGACTTAAATACTGTCGGAAAGAGAGGTGCAGAGTAGTAGTAGTGAGAATGTGAATAGTGAAGTTGCTTAAGTGTTGCCTATGTGTCTCAACAACCATCCTGTCAGTATTATATACCATTTTGATATTCACTGTGTCAGACACTGCAACACAATGGCATCTTGGTACAGAAGACAGAACACCTTGGACAACTTCTTCAAGTGAGAACCGTTTGTTCTGAGAGGGACGTGACCTCCTCAGTGTCTACAATCTCACTACTACTACTGCACCTCTTTTTCCGACAGTATTCAAGTCTCAACACTGTCGCTTGATCTTCAGTTAGTTCCAGACTTTGGAACAGAACTTCTCCAGGCTGAGGGACTGACAACCTCAAATCTACGACTTTAAGGGTGATGGACTGATTACATCGTCTTCACATCTCTACTGCTCCTGCCTACTTTCTGTACTCGACTGAAGAAGCCTACTGTGTAGGCGAAACGTTTCGGAATAAAGCTGCTTAAGTGTTGCCTATGTGTCTCAACAACCATTATCAGGGTTGTCGGTGTTATCAGGTCTGTTAGTTTTATCAGGGCTGTCAGTGTTGTCAGTGTTATCAGGGTTGTCGGTGTTATCAGGATTGTCAGTTTTGTCAGGGCTGTCAGTGTTGTCAGTGCTATCCTGACGCCAAATGACTTCGAACAGGCGATAAATGACATGCCCATGCACTCTGCCCCAGGGCCAGACTCATGGAACTCTGTGTTCATCAAGAACTGCAAGAAGCCCCTATCACGAGCCTTTCCCATCCTATGGAGAGGGAGCATGGACACGGGGGTCGTCCCTCAGTTACTAAAAACACACATAGCCCCCACTCCCACAAAGGGGGCAGTAAAGCAACAGCAAAGAACTACAGACCAATAGCACTAACATCCCATATCATAAAAATCTTTGAAAGGGTCCTAAGAAGCAAGATCACCACCCATCTAGAAACCCATCAGTTACACAACCCAGGGCAACATGGGTTTAGAACAAGGTCGCTCCTGTCTGTCTCAACTACTGGATCACTACGACAAGGTCCTAAATGCACTAGAAGACAAAAATAATGCAGATGTAATATATACAGACTTTGCAAAAGCCTTCGACAAGTGTGACCATGGCGTAATAGCGCACAAAATGCGCGCTAAAGGAATAACAGGAAAAGTTGGTCGATGGATCTATAATTTCCTCACTAACAGAACACAGAGAGTAGTCGTCAACAGAGTAAAGTCCGAGGCAGCTACGGTGAAAAGCTCTGTTCACAAGGCACAGTACTAGCTCCCATCTTGTTCCTCATCCTCATATCCGACATAGACAAGGATGTCAGCCACAGCACCGTGTCTTCCTTTGCAGATGACACCCGAATCTGCATGACAGTGTCTTCCATTGTAGACACTGCAAGGCTCCAGGCGGACATCAACCAAATCTTTCAGTGGGCTGCAGAAAACAATATGAAGTTCAACGATGAGAAATTTCAATTACTCAGATATGGTAAACATGAGGAAATTAAATCTTCATCAGAGTACAAAACAAATTCTGGCCACAAAATAGAGCGAAACACCAACGTCAAAGACCTGGGAGTGATTATGTCGGAGGATCTCACCTTCAAGGACCATAACATTGTATCAATCACATCTGCTAGAAAAATGACAGGATGGATAATGAGAACCTTCAAAACTAGGGAGGCCAAGCCCATGATGACACTCTTCAGGTCACTTGTTCTATCTAGGCTGGAATATTGCTGCACTCTAACAGCACCTTTCAAGGCAGGTGAAATTGCCGACCTAGAAAATGTACAGAGAACTTTCACGGCGCGCATAACGGAGATAAAACACCTCAATTACTGGGAGCGCTTGAGGTTTCTAAACCTGTATTCCCTGGAACGCAGGAGGGAGAGATACATGATTATATACACCTGGAAAATCCTAGAGGGACTAGTACCGAACTTGCACACGAAAATCACTCACTACGAAAGCAAAAGACTTGGCAGACGATGCACCATCCCCCCAATGAAAAGCAGGGGTGTCACTAGCACGTTAAGAGACCATACAATAAGTGTCAGGGGACCGAGACTGTTCAACTGCCTCCCAGCACACATAAGGGGGATTACCAACAGACCCTGGCAGTTTAGATTTTTTTTAGATTTTGCCACCGAAGTGGCTAGTTTATTGTGCACCCCATATCCATCCTGTGGACGGTAGCGCGAGAGCATATGGATACACAAAAGGCCTAGGAACTAGGCCCCAAAGGGTTAACAGGAATACATATGGATTTATATCTACATATCTTCAGTTCGCTTATCTGTTACAAGCAAATTTAGGAAATTTGCTTAGTACATCTGGTATCTTATTTTCATTAATAAGATATCTTGACATGTCACATAGGTTATTATACTGTCTGTCTCTGTATTCCTCAATAAGTGGACAATTAAGCACATAGTGTTCAAGACAGTGACCATATGCCTGGTCACATAATTTACATTTAGTTTGATCATCATCTGTGTGTCTGCCAAACTGCCAGAAGTACTTGTAACCAAGCCTAAGCCTGGCCACTACAACATCAGTCAGTCTGTTCACATTGCAAGTTGCTCCATAAAAATACTTATCTACGTTCATGTTATCATAGTGGGTTATAGATCTACTCAGGCTTCTAACTGCATTCCTATAACAATCATTTTCATTATTTACTTCTCTCCTAATATTATTCCTAATGCTAGACACAGTTATACCAAAGTTATATTCTACATTCTCCTTCTGGGTACTCTTCTTGGCTAACATATCAACTTTATTATGAAGGAGTAATCCAATGTGTGATGGGATCCATAGCAATTGTACATTAATTCCTTTGTCCCTAATTTTTGAGTATCTATACCTGGCTTCCCCAATGAGCATGTTGTTGGAATCATTATATGAGTCAAGAGCCTTCAATGATGACATAGAATCAGTAATGATGATAGAGTCAAGCTCAGTGTCATAGGTTAGCTTTAGTGCCATTAGGATTGCAAACAATTCAGTTTGCAGTGTAGACGCCCAGTTGTTAATTCTTATGCCTAACTCAACAAATTTATTATCGTTCTTAACTAGGGAGGTGGCAACAAGAGCAGATGCAGCCCTGCCAGAAGACTCCTGTTTAGATCCATCAGTGTATATAACTTGTGATAACTTATTACTACCAGCTAGGTGAGAAATTTCTTCTTGAGCAGTTGCTCTAACAAGAGATTTAAGGAAGGGATTACTAGCAATGAGCTTGTTGGGAGGGACTTGTAGGTATGTGATATTAAATGAACACATCTTCCATGGAGGGGTGAAATGCTCTTGTTGCCTACAGTGATACAGTTCATGTAGGTTATAAAACTTAATGCAATTGCACGTTTTCACAATCCATTTAGATCTGTGTGTATTTACCTCTAGACACTTGGTAAGATTCACTGTGACAGTGTCTGGTTCGTTTCTCAACATTCTAATACCGAGTACAGTGTTAATTTCAACAATCCTATCACTGATACTAGAAATACCAAGCTCCTTCCTCATGTTAAGAACTTTTGTAGATCTGGGACAGCCAAGAATAATCCTGAGAGCTTCATTTTGCATTAACTCCAAGGGTCGGAGAGAACTTTCTCTAGCTAATATCAACATGGGAGCAGCATAATCAATTAAGGACCTAACATAGGCTATGTACATCAGTCTCACGATTCTCACATTAGCAGCATAGTTGGGATTGTAGCCAGCAACAGCTTTGAGAGCATTTAGCCTAGCTTTGCATTTCTTGTTTAGTTGTGGTATAGTGGATTTGTTAAAGGGTACATCTACACCAAGATAACTGTTAGTTTTAACGTAGCTAATGATTTCACCCTGCAAATAGATGGGTGGGGGATGTCGTTTGCTTGTTATTATCTTTGTTTTAGAGGAAGATATTATGAGGCCTAGTCGATTACAAATTGCTTGAACTTCATTAAGAATGGTATTCATCTTCTTATGCCCTGTTGTATAGATCATGATATCATCAGCATAGCTTATAGCTATATGTTTAGGTGAGGCAGGTAGAGCATTTAGGAGAGCATTAATCAGAATATTAAATAGCATGGGACTAAGAACTCCTCCCTGCGGTGTACCTAAAGACATTTCTTTAGAATCACTTCTGAAGCCTTGGTAAAGGACAGAGGATACTCTATTTGACAGGTATCCTATTATCCAGCAGAGTAAGCTACCACCAATATTCATTTTGGCTAGTTCATGTAGTATAACGGTTCTGTTCGCAATATCAAATGCAGATTTTAGATCAAGAAAAGTGGTAAAACTAGTAGAGGTGTGTGCAGTGAGAAAGGTGGAAATACAGTTCTGCACACTTTTACCTTTCATGAACCCATAGAAGTAGGGGGAAAGTTGGTGTCTGATTCTGTAGTACAGTCTGTTAAGCATCATTCTTTCAAAAGTTTTACAAAGACAACTAGTTAAGGAGATCGGCCTAAATGTATCAGGCTGTTGGGGCTTAGGGATAGGCACAATGAGACTATTGGTCCAGGAAGTAGGAAGAACGCCCTCAATGTAACTGAGATTATACAGTGCCAACAAAGGGTTATCAGGCACGTGCCTTAGAGTTCTGAGAATATCATAGGTTATACCATCCTCTCCAGGAGCAGTTGATCGACCTTTGGTTAATGCATTATCTAATTCATACTCGGTAAAGAGGCAATCACTCTCATCAATATTTTGGCTCATAAAATTAATCAGTTTCAGCATTTCTTCAGAAGTACTCTCTAATTTTTTTCTAATATGAGATGGAAGGCTTTCATGCCCGGATGTTTTGGACCAGTCATTTATGAGGTCATTTGCTTTTTCAAGAGGAAAGGGATGAGCAACATTGCCAGTCTTTTTCCTGGTTATTTTATTTATACCTTTCCAAGCCAAACTCAAAGGGGTGGACCTATTTAATCCACTAACAAACTGTTCCCATTCCTGTTGCCTAAGTTCTTCCTTTCTATTCCTTGCATTTGATAGTGCAGCTTGGAACGTTCTGAGCAGGTCTGGGGTTCTACATTCACGGTATGCTTTACCAATCCTCCCAGCTGCTGCATGTGTTAGATTGCGTAGCTCTGGATCATTATAGTATTTACATTGGTTTTTATTGTTATTTATAGTGGAGGGTCTTTGTTTCCTATTCCTGCCCACTTGATCTGTGAGAACACTCTCAATAGTGGTAATTAAATCATCATTAAATTTTTGTGTGCCAATGGGCTCGTAATTCTTATACCATTGATCCAAGTGGTTAATAAAGTTGTCTCTGTGTTCTGGTTTGAGAATAAGTTTCCTCCTTCTGTATTTAGCTCCTTGATTGCTGGAGATGTGATCAAGATTGACAGTTGTTAGTCTTGGGAAGTGATCAGATAGAAGATCATCAACTATGACAGAGTCATGCATCGTATATGATGTATTAAATCCAAGACACAGATCTAGTATGCCACCATATATGTGAGTAGGCTCAGTAGTGCCCACAATTCGAACATTATCATGCTCATTTAGCAATTTCACTAGTTTAGTTCCATTGGTGTTTGTTATAGACCTACCAATATTCTTATGTCTGGCATTAAAATCTCCAAGAATGATGGTAGGTTCACTATTGATGCGATCTGGTAAAGCATCAGGTCGAAGCTGGTTCGCTGGGGCATAGAGATTAAAAATGTTTATGGAAAAATCGCCTGCATATACTTTGACACCATGATACTGCATGTTAACTCGACTCTGCAAGGAAAGGAGTGAATGTGGCAAGTTCTTTCTGACATACATCACACAACAGTTGGTTGACCTTAGGTTATAAGCTGCATATCCAGGCAAGTTTGGTGGAGGTGCTCCATCTTTCAATCTACATTCCTGCAAACAGATGACATCAATATTCTTGGTTGCACTAATATGATGTAAGTCAGGCAACCGCTTCCTGATGGAAGCAATGTTCCATGAAAAGATGTGTAATGTATCCATTGTAGTGAGTTATTACAATCTCTTGCTCATAAGATGGTAAAACTATTATGCTTTGACTGCAGTGTGCAGACACTTAAGAGCAAATAGCATAGTTTGTACGTCTTTATCTTCAGGGCCTTTATTTTTAAGCATTTTTCGGCATTTTGGCAGCCAGTTATAAGGCAAGTCTTGAAGGCAAGAGTTATGGGCTTCTTTCTCACAAATTGCTGGAAGCTGAACGGAGATTGCTGCACTTTTGACATCATCACCATGCTCAAGAGCATCATCCTGATTACATATATTTATTAAACTTGTCAGGATCTGTTCAAGATGCTCAATTTTTTTCTGGAAATTTGTTATAACATGAGGAAGGTCAGGCGAGTCCAATGCCTCTCCGGAGGATGGCACTTCTGGGTTAGTGCTTCCTTTAACACCTATCACCTTAACAGGTACCATGGTTACATTAGTGTTCTCTGTTTCATCATTCATTGCAGGTAGGTCCTGTGCATCTGACTCATCTCCAATTTCCAGGGGGGTTACCTGTGTGGTGTCCGTCTGACTGTTGTAGTTGTGTGTATTGGGAGAAATGACAAACTCATCCCCATATTCAGGTGTAGCCATAGGTATCTGTAGTGGCAGACCAGTAGTTCCATATGTGCTAGCAGGGATGGCTAGCTCCTCCACAGCTGGTGTGTGTGATGGCATTCTGGTATCACCAGAATCCTTTGCAGTGAGGTGGGGTTCTTGCACACTTTGCAGAGGTTCAGTCTCAGATCTGGCTGTGGTAGACTGGATGGCCTCATCCTCAGTTACCATTAAAGGACTGTTATCAGGTTTACATCGAAGGTTGTTTGGGTTCTGACTGCAGTCCTTGTGGGAAACTGTAACCCCAACTTCTTTACAGTTAATACACTTAAATTTTTGGCTGTCAGGGCCTACTGTGCATTCTCTAGTGGAATGTTTCCCAGCACACTTACCACACCAAGAATGTAGTATTCCACAGTCTACTGCAACATGGCCATAGTGCTGGCATTTGTAACACCTACGTTTAGGGGGTAGGTACACTTCGATGTTTAGGAAACGTAAACCATGCACCCAGATATTCCGGGGGAGGGGCACAGGACCCACCCAACTGGCAATAATTTGGGATTTTCCTTTAAGATTCTTGCGATAAAAGGTGGCCCTGTCCCCCACGTTCAGCTGGAGAGAGACAATATCAAACATCTTCTTACACTACAGTGTGTATCCACAACATTGTTACCAACACCACATTCAGATCCACGTTAATGTGTGTTGGGTTTGGGAAAGACTTGCTTAGCATGGGCCAGTAGACCTGCTGCAATGTTCTTATGTTCTTAAGAATGTGTTACACTGTATTGGGAGGAACACTCAGTAAGAGGGACCCACTGTAGCCAGTCCTCACACTTAGACCACAACACCTTCAACAATATGTTGTTCTAGTGTAAACGCTGACGCTTCTACTGACAGCGGGACAAAATATCAGTCCCCAGCGAGTCCACAAAACAGACTCACCCCCCTCCCAGTCATCGACCCATCAGTACAAATCACTATTCTAGACACAGTCAATCCCGAGGTCATGATGTCATTAATTAGTACGAATTAGGAACATGATTACATGCTTGAGAGGTGACTTTTGGAGTGGTGATAGAGAGGGAAATGAGTGGAACTGGAGTGGGGAAGCTGAGAAGAGTGGGGCGAGAGGCAGAATAAATTTCTAGATTAGATTACAGCATAATCAAGGTTGTCCATTAGTAACGCTTCGTTAACAAAGACAAAGAAAATATCAACTATTGTCTATGTACAGTAACGCAAGATCACATCCATGCTATGTACGGTAACATAAGATCACATCCATCCTATGTACAGTAACACAAGATCACATCCATGCTATGTACAGTAATATAAGATCACATCCATCCTATGTACAGTAACACAAGATCACATCCATGCTATGTACAGTAACGCAAGATCACATCCATACTATGTACAGTAACACAAGATCACATCCATGCTATGTACAGTAAAGCAAGATCACATCCATGCTATGTACGGTAACACAAGATCACATCCATCCTATGTACGGTAACAAGATCACATTCATCCTATGTACGGTAACACAAGATCACATCCATGCTATGTACAGTAACACAAGATCACATTCATCCTATGTACAGTAACACAAGATCACATTCATCCTATGTACGGTAACACAAGATCACATCCATGATATGTACAGTAACACAAGATCACATTCATCCTATGTACGGTAACACAAGATCACATCCATGATATGTACAGTAACACAAGATCACATTCATCCTATGTACGGTAACACAAGATCACATCCATGCTATGTACAGTAACACAAGATCACATTCATCCTATGTACAGTAACACAAGATCACATTCATCCTATGTACGGTAACACAAGATCACATCCATGATATGTACAGTAACACAAGATCACATTCATCCTATGTACGGTAACACAAGATCACATCCATGATATGTACAGTAACACAAGATCACATTCATCCTATGTACGGTAACACAAGATCACATCCATGATATGTACAGTAACACAAGATCACATTCATCCTATGTACGGTAACACAAAATCACATCCATGCTATGTACAGTGACGCAAGATCATATCTATGCTATGTACGGTAACAAGATCACATCCATCTTATGTACGGTAACACAAGATCACATCCATGCTATGTACAGTGACGCAAGATCATATCTATGCTATGTATGGTAACAAGATCACATCCATCTTATGTACGGTAAGACAAGAACAACTGAACACAAAAAAGGCCCTGGAACTAGGCCCTCGAAAAAAGCTGCCTGGAGTACATCTAGATATATTTTAATTTATATTTTATTTCTTTCAGTCAAACAGAAGATACCTGTTTGTTATATCTGGTAAGTTATTTTTACTTTGTTCTCTGATATACAAAGATATGAGACTAAGTTTAAAGTAGCACAAACGATGAAGTAACAAGCAGGTTACCTGGAGGTTATTCCGGGGATCAACGCCCCCGCGGCCCGGTCCACGACCAGGCCTCCCGATGGATCAGGGCCTGATCAACTAGGCTGTTACTGCTGGCCGCACGCAGTCCGACGTACGAGCCACAGCCCGGCTGATCCGGCACTGACTTTAGGTATCTGTCCAGCTCTCTCTTGAAGGCAGCCAGGGGTTTATTGGCAATTCCCCTAATGCTTGATGGGAGGCTGTTGAACAGTTTTGGGCCCCGGACACTTATGGTGTTTTCTCTTAGTGTACCAATGGCGCCCCTACTTTTTATTGGCGGTATTTTGCATCGCCTGCCCAGTCTTTTACTTTCGTAGGGAGTGATTTCTGTGTGCAGATTTGGGACCATTCCTTCCAAGATTTTCCAAGTGTAGATTATGATATATCTCTCCCTCCTGCGTTCCAACGAGTACAAGTCAAGTGCTTTCAAGCGTTCCCAGTAGTTAAGGTGCTTGACAGAACTTATACGTGCAGTAAAGGATCTCTGTACACTCTCTAGATCTGCGATTTCACCTGCTTTGTATGGAGATGTTAATGTACAGCAGTATTCCAGCCTAGAGAGAACAAGTGATTTGAAAAGGATCATCATGGGCTTGGCATCTCTCGTTTTGAAAGTTCTCATTATCCATCCTATCATTTTCTTTGCACGTGCGATCGTGGCACTGTTGTGATCCTTGAAAGTGAGATCCTCAGACATTACTACTCCCAGGTCCCTTACATTATTTTTCCGCTCTATTGTATGGCCGGAGTCAGTAGTATACTCTGTTCTAGTTATTATCTCCTCCAATTTTCCATAACGGAGTAGTTGGAATTTGTCCTCATTGAACATCATATTGTTTACCGTCGCCCACTGGAAAACTTTGTTTATATCTTCTTGGAGGTTAACCGCGTCCTCAGCAGATGACAGCCTCATGCAGATCCTAGTATCATCCGCAAAGGATGATACGGTGCTGTGGTGTATATCTCTGTTTATGTCTGATATGAGGATAAGGAATAAGATGGGGGCGAGTACTGTGCCTTGTGGAACAGAGCTCTTCACTATGGCAGCCTCCGATTTAACTCTGTTGACCACTACTCTTTGTGTTCGATTTGTTAGGAAGTTGAAGATCCATCTCCCCACTTTCCCAGTTATTCCTTTAGCACGTATTTTATGGGCTATTACACCATGATCGCATTTGTCAAATGCTTTTGCAAAGTCTGTGTATATTACATCTGCATTCTGATTTTCTTCCAGTGCATCCAAGGCCATGTCATAGTGATCCAGTAGTTGTGAGAGGCAGGAGCGACCTGCCCTGAACCCATGTTGCCCTGGATTGTGCAGATTTTGGGAATCCAGGTGATTTGCAATCCTGCTTCTTAGCACTCTTTCAAAGATTTTTATGATGTGGGACGTCAGAGCTATTGGTCTATAGTTCTTAGCTAATGCTTTGCTGCCACCTTTATGGAGCGGGGCTATATCCGTTGTTTTAAGTGACTGTGGAATCTCACCCATGTCCAAGCTCCTCCTCCATAGTGTACTTAGGGCACGCGAGAGGGGTTTCTTGCAGTTCTTAATGAAAACAGAGTTCCACGAGTCTGGGCCCGGGGCTGAGTGCATAGGCATGTTGTCAATGGCTTTTTCGAAATCTATCGGAGTTAGGGTAATGTCGGAAATCTGGCATACATTTATGGAGTTTTGAGGCTCATTCATGAAGAAATCATTTGGGTCGTCGATCCTCAGACCGATTAGTGGTTCACTAAACACAGAGTCGTACTGGGATTTCAATATTTCACTCATTTCCTTGTTGTCGTCTGTGTAAGTCCCATCCTGTCTGAGTAAGGGCCCGATACTAGATGTGGTATTTGCCTTGTTTTTGGCATATGAAAAGAAATATTTTGAATTTCTTTCAATTTCACTAATAGCTTTAAGCTCCTCCTGCCTCTCCTGGTTCCTGTAAGAGTCATTTAGCTTAAGTTCGATAGTTTCCACTTCCCTGGTCAGCGCCTCCTTTCGTGTATCAGATATTCTAGCACTCCTGAGGAGCTCAGTGACTCTTCGTCGTCTTCTGTAGAGGGAGCGTCTTTTTCTCTCCAGTTTACTCCTGCTCTTCTTCTTTCTTAGGGGAATATGCCTAGAACATGCTTCGGCTACCAGGAAGTTGATCCTTTCAAGGCACTGGTTTGGGTCCATGTCATTTAAGACATCTTCCCAACATGTTTCGTTTAGGACATGGTTTACCTGGTCCCAGTTGATGTTCTTGTTGTTGAAATTGTATTTTGTGAAGACACCTTCACCGGTACATGCATTCTGCTGTTCAGGACCCCTATGCATGTACGTCTGGACTTCGATTAGATTGTGATCGGAATTAGTTGTTTTTGATATTCTTATGTCTCTTATCAGGTCCTCATTATTTGTGAAGATAAGGTCAAGTGTGTTTTCTAGTCTTGTTGGCTCCACTATCTGCTGGCTTAAGGAGTGTTTTTCGCAGAGACTTAGTAGCTCATGTGTGTGAGACCTTTCATCTGCGCTACCTCCGGGGATTGTTTCAGCTATAACATTATTTGCTACATTTTTCCATTTTGTATGCCTTAGGTTGAAATCACCAAGCAGTAAGATGTTTGGGGATGGAGCTGGAAGGTTTTCCAAACAGTAATCGATTTTCAGTAGCTGTTCCTTGAACTGTTGGGAGGTTGTATCTGGTGGCTTGTATACAACCACAATGACTAGGTTTTGGTTCTCGATCTTTATTGATAGAACTTCAACTACCTCATTTGTGGTGTTCAGCAACTCCGTGCAGATAAGGGACTCTTTGACATACAGGCCAACCCCCCCTTGTTGCCTGTTTTTTCTGTCGCATCTAAAAAGGTTGTAACCACTTATCCATATTTCACTGTCAAAGTGATCTTTTGTGTGAGTCTCTGTGAAGGCTGCAAACATTGCATTAGACTCCACTAGAAGTCCACTGATAAAAGGTATTTTGTTGTTGGTGGATGGCTTAAGGCCCTGTATATTAGCAAATATGAACGAGGTTGTATTCTGTGTTTGTTGGGGGGATTTTGTTATTGGCATCAGTAGTTGTAATTCTGGAGGGCCATGGGTGGCCACTGGCTGCGCCTCCAGTCCAACAAGGCTCCAAGGTGGTGGACTATTTTTATTTCCTTCCATTTTCTTTTTTCGTTTCCTGCCACTAAAAAATCACCTGGAGTTGGGTAGTCGTAGCTACTATTGTTTGTCCTGTGGGGTCTGTGCCTCCTGGTCCCTTTTAGATGGTATGCAGGGCACTCGATGTTGTAACACTGCTTCTGGAGGACCGAGGAGTGGCACATTTTTGGGTGAAAGAAAGTACAGGAAGAAGAGCGACACACTCCTTTAGACAGGAGGTCGCTACATTTTTTGGGATGGTCAAAGTTGCATGTCCCATTTTTTTCCCCTGTTATTCCATGCTTACAGATGCCCCAAGCATAATATTTGCACAAATTCACCTTTGGTTGAGAATTGTTGGGAGGTGTGTTGTCAATTTCTGCAGGTTCTGGGACTGCACTATAATCCTCAGTATCCAAGCCAGGGCCACCCCGTCCTGGATTCCATCTACTTTCCCCAGTAGAGGAAGGAGGAGACTCCTCTCCAACATCTGTACTGTGGGCCACGGTCTTGTGCAATGATGGTTGTATATTTACTGTTTTTGTGGTGGTTTGGGTAGTGTCCCTAGGAGAGTCTGGGCTGGCAGTAAGGCTGGGGGCTGGGTCTGGGTCAGCACTGGGGCTGGGGGATGGGGCTGGGGCTATGACTGTGATGGTTGCAGAAGAGTCTACTCCAGAGGAGGGCTCCTCTACTACATCTGTACTAGGGGATATGGCATTGGTAGCTGTGGAGGAGTCTTTAACTGAATCCAGATTTTCACAATGGCTGGGGGCTGGGTCTGGGTCAGCCCTAAGGCTGGGCACTGAACTAGCTGTTGTTTTTGTTTCCCGTGTTTTTTCTAGTGTGTATCTGCTTATTTTTGGGTCAGTTGTTGTAGACTGGGCGTTCTCTGTGTTAGACTTTACTCCTCTCCTATCTTCCCATGCTCTATATATTCCAGGTAGACTATTCAATAGTTCCTCCTTTTTCTCGTGTTTATTGTTTATTAACCTCCTGAGTGCTTTCCTGATATCTATCCATAGTTCCACATCCCTGTTGCAGATCCAGAAACACCTATCTAGATAGGTACTGGAGTTTCTTACACAGTATAGCATTCCAGCAGGTACTGGAGTTTCTTACACAGTATAGCATTCCAGCAGGTACTGGAGTTTCTTACACAGTATAGCATTCCAGCAGGTACTAGAGTTTCTTACACAGTATAGCATTCCAGCAGGTACTGGAGTTTCTTACACAGTATAGCATTCCAGCAGGTACTGGAGTTTCTTACACAGTATAGCATTCCAGCAGGTACTGGAGTTTCTTACACAGTATAGCATTCCAGCAGGTACTGGAGTTTCTTACACAGTATAGCATTCCAGCAGGTACTGGAGTTTCTTACACAGTATAGCATTCCAGCAGGTACTGGAGTTTCTTACACAGTATAGCATTCCAGCAGGTACTGGAGTTTCTTACACAGTATAGCATTCCAGCAGGTACTGGAGTTTCTTACACAGTATAGCATTCCAGCAGGTGCTAGAGTTTCTTACCCAGTATAGCATTCCAGCAGGTACTGGAGTTTCTTACACAGTATAGCATTCCAGCAGGTACTGGAGTTTCTTACACAGTATAGCATTCCAGCAGGTACTGGAGCTTCTTACACAGTATAGCATTCCAGCAGGTACTGGAGCTTCTTACACAGTATAGCATTCCAGCAGGTACTAGAGTTTCTTACACAGTATAGCATTCCAGCAGGTACTGAAGTTTCTTACACAGTATAACATTCCATCAAGTACTGGAGTTTCTTACACAGGATATAACTTTCCAGTAGGTACTGGAGTTTCTTACACAGGATATAACATTTCAGCAGGCACTGGAGTTTCTTACACAGGATATAACTTTCCAGAAGGTACTGGAGTTTCTTACACAATGTACA
>NW_027198768.1:0-39836 GCF_038502225.1 Cherax quadricarinatus
TGACCTGTACTTAACTCTGTGAAGAAGTGTCTTGTTTGCTCCCGTGGACTGAACCAAGATGCCCTCCATTGAGCAACTTTACCAGCAACTTAAGGAAGAATTGAAGGCAGCGAAGATGGAGATACGGCGATTGACCGAGGAAAACAAGAGGATTCGTAGTAGTCCTCCTGTTTCGAGTCCTCAGGTCAAGAAGGGATCGTGGTCAGTGGCTGGACAGCAGGGGACGACGAAGTTGACGATCAAGAAGACGAATGGAAAGCCAGAAACGATGAAGAAGAAAGAGACTGCTGTGGAAACTCCCGTGGAAACCTCCAACGCATTCTCGGTGCTACCCGACGAATGTGAGTCTACTACTGGGATCGTCACGACGAACGACAAGGAAGGTAAGAATATTGTTGTTGTTGGGGATAGCCAGGTTAGATACATGGATAGGGCATTCTGCTTGAAGGACAGGAGTAGGAGACAAAGGGTATGCTTTCCTGGGGCTGGGATGGAGGACATTGTTAGCCGGCTTGACAACATCATGAACGGTAATGGGATCAATCCTATTATTTGCCTCAGTGCTGGAGGCAATGATGTAGGCAAGCGTAGAAGTGAGGATTTAGTTAGAAAGTTCAGGACAGCTATAGACATGATTAGGAAGAAGGGGGGGTGCCCTGTTATATGTGGCATTTTGCCAAGAAGAGGTGTTGGTAATGAATGGTTGTCCAGAGCAATTGGTATGAATTGTTGGCTGGATAAACACTGTAAGGATAATGCAGTACCATTCATTGACAACTGGGACAACTTCTATGGCCGAAATGACATGTATGCTAGGGATGGGGTTCACTTATCCAGGGCAGGTGTGGGTTTTCTTGCTAACTCAGTTGAGGGGGTTGTTAGGACTTTAAACTAGGATTAGTTAGAGGTATGGGTTTAGAAATGATTAATAATGAGTATGGATATATTGACTTATGCTCTGATATTAAGAATCTTTATAGTAACTGTCATGGAGTAACTCTGGGTAATGATAATTTCAGAAATTGTGTAAAAACAAAGAAGAATATGAAAAATGTGCAGAAGAAAAAACATATGATGGTATTTTATGCTAACAGTCGAAGTGCAAGAAATAAAATTAATAAACTACGTTTGGTAGCATGTGCTGGGAACTTTGATATCATTGCATTAACTGAAACGTGGTATGATTTAAGGAGTCGGGATATGACTGCTGAGTGTAATATTAAGGGATTTAAGTTATTCAATGTGGATAGATGTAATGGGAAGGGGGGAGGAGTTGCATTGTATGTTCGAGAAAATATTAATTGTTGCATAAAAAAAGGTATAAAAATAGATGGAGCAGTAACAGAGTCTTTTTGGGTAGAGTTCGTGGAGGGTCAAGAAAAACTAATTCTAGGTGTAATATACCGACCTCCAGGCTTGGATCACGATAGAGGGAGACTTCTTTGGGACGAAATTGTTAGGGCTTTTGGACACAGTAACGTAGTCATAGTAGGGGATTTTAACTTTAGCCAAATTGACTGGAATTCTTTGACAGGTAATCTAAAGTCCAGTGACTTCATGGAAACAGTTCAGGACTGTTTTCTGAAACAGAGTGTAACTGAACCTACCAGGGGTAATAATTTGCTAGACCTAGTCTTGTCAAATAAGGAAACACTAGTGAATAATCTGGAGATCACTGAAGAGCTTGGTGCAAGTGATCACAAATCCATCACCTTTAGCATTAATTGGGAATGCAAGAATAATGATAATACAGTAAAAATCCCCGATTTTCGTTCTGCCGATTATAATGGACTTAGGGAACATCTGTCTAATCTTGATTGGGGTTATCTAGCTAATGATTTTATTGACGATAATCATACTTATGAATATGAAGGGATCTGCTTTTATGATTGTTTTCTTAATAATGTACACAGTGCCCAGAGTATATACATTCCCCAGAGAGAAATTAGGTCTAATAATAACGATCCCAAATGGGTTAACAGGAGGTTAAAGCATCTATTAGGGGAGAAAAGGGGAATTTATAGGCGCATCAGAAGAGGAGAGGTTAACCTTACTGACCAATATGTTCAGCTTAAAAGAGAAGTAAAAAAGGCGATTAGAAAGGCTAAACGTGACTATGAAATTAGAGTCGCTAATGAATCAAAGACTAATCCAAAGGGGTTCTTTCAAGTGTATAGGACGAAGGTGAAGGAAAAAGTAGGACCTCTGAAATCTGGGAATGGACAGCTGACGGATAATGAACTGGAAATGTGTTCCTTATTTAATGACTATTTTTTGTCAGTTTTTACACAGGAAGATGTAAATGAGATTCCAGTAATTAACAATTATTTAGTTCCTGATGAATTTAAGTTAACTAATATTACTGTCACGAGGGACATGGTTATTAAACAGATAGACAAACTGAAACAAAATAAGTCCCCTGGACCCGATGAGTTGTTTTCAAGGGTACTTAAGGAATGCAAGACGGAGCTTAGTCAGCCATTAACGAGTGTATTCAATGCGTCCATCCTTACCAGTGTTGTGCCAGAGATGTGGAAGATGGCCAATGTGGTTCCTATATTCAAATCAGGGGATAAGTCCACTCCTTCAAATTACCGTCCAATAAGCCTGACATCTATAGTGGGCAAGTTATTAGAATCAATTATAGCTGACATTATCAGAAGTCACCTTGAAGAGCATAACTTGATAAATGAATCTCAGCATGGATTCACGAGAGGTCGTTCCTGCCTGACAAACTTACTGACGTTCTTCAATAGAACATTTGAGGCAGTTGACAGTGATAAGGAATATGATATTGTTTATCTGGATTTTAGTAAAGCCTTCGACAGAGTACCTCACAAGAGACTCTTAAGAAAAGTGGCAGCTCATGGTATAGGAGGTAAAGTTCTAGCATGGATTGAGGCATGGCTTACCAATAGAAAGCAGAGAGTTACCATTAATGGAGTGAAATCTGAATGGGGATTAGTCACTAGTGGCGTTCCACAAGGATCAGTTTTAGGCCCTCTCTTGTTCATAATTTACGTTAATGACCTTGATGAAGGGATTACTAGTGACATGAGTAAGTTTGCTGATGATACAAAGATAGGCCGTATAATTCACTCTGAGGAGGATATCAATGAACTCCAGGACGATTTGAACAAATTAATGTCTTGGTCTGAGAAATGGCAGATGAAGTTTAATGTGGATAAGTGTAAGGTACTTGCCCTTGGTAATGAAAATAACCCTCGAAGCTATAATCTAGGTGAAGTAGAGCTTGGTCATACAGAATGTGAAAAAGACTTGGGAGTCATGGTAAGCAGAAATCTAAAGCCAAGACAGCAGTGCCTCAGTGTGCGCAACAAGGCCAACAGATTACTTGGATATATCTCAAGAAGTATAAGTAACAGAAGTCCAAAAGTTATTTTACAGCTCTATACATCACTAGTGAGGCCTCATTTAGATTATGCTGCTCAGTTTTGGTCCCCTTACTACAGGATGGACATAGACTCATTAGAGAACTAAATGATTTACTGTGTAAGGAACCTCCCGTGAACAGAGAAGAATGACTAAAATGATTTACTGTGTAAGGAACCTCCCGTATGAAGATAGACTTAAAGCCTTAAATCTCCACTCTCTGGAGAGGCGTAGAATGAGGGGAGATATCATTGAAGTGTATAAGTGGATGACGGGCATAAACAAGGGAGACATTAATAAAGTACTGAGGGTGTCGAACCAGGTAAGAACCAGGAATAATGGATTTAAGTTGGATAAATTTAGATTTAGAAAGGACATAGGTAAGTACTGGTTTTCTAACAGAGTTGTAGATGCGTGGAACAGTCTTCCCAGTGGGGTGATAGAGGCTAGGACCTTGGGTAGCTTTAAGAAGAGACTGGACAAATGTGTGAGTGGGAGGGGCTGGGTTTGGTTGGTGTTGGGGGGTGCGGGAGTTGTTTCTTGAGTAGCTTTAGGTAGAGATCGTTTTGATAAGGACCTGCCTCGTATGGGCCAGTAGGCCTTCTGCAGTGTTCCTACATTCTTATGTTCTTGTGAATGGACATAAATTTGTTAGAAAACATTCAGCGTAGGATGACTAAATTAATACATAGCATTAGAAATCTTCCTTATGAAGAAAGATTGAAGACTCTTAATGAGGAACACTGCAGCAGTCCTCTTGGCCCATACTAAGCAGGTCCCCTACAATTCATCTCACTAACAAAACATTTTCCCAACCCAATTTTCAATGCTACCCAAGAAATAAGCTCTGATGTGCAAGTCCCACTCAAATCCAACCCCTCCCACTCATGTACTTATCCAACCTAAATTTGAAACTACCCAAAGTCCTAGCCTCAATAACCCAATAACCCCATCGTGTCAAACACTGCAGTAGAAATGGATCCTTCACACAGAGAATACCTGGACCTTCTTCTAAAAGCTTACTCACTTCGCAACAGACACAATTTTCTTCGTGATTGCATCCAAGAAATGGTCTTACCAAGATCTACTCCTCCTCAAATTGCCAACATCAAACCACCTTTCTCCGCTACAGCTCGGACCTGCCTTGAAGAGTGTGCAGATGACTTAAACAGTGCTACAAAGGAAGCTTTCCTCCAAGCCAGAACACTAGGCACAACACTCAGGGGCAACATGAACAGACGCACCGCCGAAATCATTCGCAGCAGAGTTACCACAGCGAATGTTCAACAGAAGATCAGACTTACTAGGAAACTACAAACACTCTGCGATAATAGTAATTGGAAAAGTTTAGGAAGACCTGAAATTATTCAAAATCTTTCATCTCGTCCACTGTCAACCACAGAAACTGAAGCCCTCAGCTTAGGCCTCAAATTCGCAACAGGAATTACGAAACCAAAACAAGACCTCAATTTCATCGCCAAAAACTACAGACACAATGACTCCGACTTCCAAAAAGGCTATCTTCAAGGCATCATCTCAGCAGCCATCTCAACATGCAGCTCCCCAGTCATACCTCGACGTTACATCAATGCACTCAAAGGTTTAGCAGAAGACACGACCATCAGGGTCACCACCGCTGATAAAGGGGGTGGTGTTGTTATCATGAACACTGACGATTACAGGAACAAAATGCTCAATCTACTTAATGACCCAGATACCTACAAACCTCTCACAACTAACCAAGTGGACAACCTTACTAAAACTTTTCTTCAAAGGACTCGCCGCATTCTGAGGGGCTCAGAACAAGGGAAGAAACTTCTGCACACCATGCCCAGCAACCCCAGACCTGCCAGAATGTACGGCCTGCCAAAGACTCACAAGCCTGGTATCCCACTGAGGCCCATATCCTCGGGAATAGGCAGTGCTCCCCACCAGCTCTCAGGAATTCTCGCCAAACACCTCTCTAAACTCTTGGGCACTATCAGTCCAGCACATCTCAAACACTCAGGTGATCTTCTCAATCACATTCGCAACATCAACATCAGGAACAAGAAACTTTCCAGCCTTGACGTGACTTCCCTATTCACCAAAGTACCTACTACACAAGCCATCGATCTCTTGCGCAGGAAAATTGACGATTCACTTGATCTTCCCATTCCAGCCAGCAATTTCATCGACCTTGTTGAACTATGTGTTGGCTTTACTTGTTTCTCTTTCGAAAATCACCTCTTTCAGCAGACTTTTGGACTACCCATGGGTTCGCCACTCAGTGCAGTCCTGGCGAACCTATACATGGAACATCTAGAAGCCGAACGTTTCTCCACCATTATTCCTTCGTCTGTAACCTGGCTCCGTTATGTTGACGACATTCTCCTCATAACTCCCAAACGCTTCAACGTTCAAGCTCTCCAAGACAAGCTCAACCAGGTCGAGCCTTCAATCCAGTTCACACTTGAAGAAGAAATCGACAACACTCTTCCTTTCCTTGATGTCCTGCTCTGCAAAGCTGACCACGAACTTCGTTTTAAAGTCTATCGAAAACCCACCAACCAAAACGATCTTCTCCACTTCCACTCTCACCACGACACCAAAACCAAACGTGGTGTAATTATAGGCTTCTTCCTGCGTGCACTCAGAATCTGCAGCAACGAGTTCCTTGAGGAAGAATGCACTATAATTGAACAAATATTTTCTAAACTCCACTATCCTCGTCACTTCATCAGAGACTGCAGACGGCGGGCATTAAACATCTTCAACACACCCAGAGAAGACACTGCCGAGAAGAGATACATAGTCCTTCCCACCAACTCCATTGCCAAACATGTTTCCAACATCTTTGCCAAAACATCATTCCAAGTATCTACCTCCACAACCATGACCATCAAGGACATCACCAGTAGTAGACAGGACAAGCCTCCATCCTCTGCAGGGGTATACATAATCCCTTGTAATGACTGCAACAAGTTATACGTGGGCGAAACATCAAGGGACCTCCAAACACGTATTTCAGAACACCAATACGCAAGCAGGTCTGACGACACAAGGAATGCCTGCGTACAACACCGTAATTCACACAACCACTTGATAAACTACAGAAACTCAAGACTTATCGCCACAGAAGACAACACTCAATACCGAAGAATCCTGGAATCATCACTTATTTCTGTATCCGACAACTTCAACCAGAATAGTGGCTTCTATAACATGGCTGAACCACTTGCCAAGAAACTTCTTCGTCGCTATCCCACATAAGAACACTGTAGAAGGTCTGCTCACAAACTTGTCCAATCTCCTTTCCAAGCTACCCAAGTTTTTAGACTCTATAACCCCACTCGGTACATCATCAGATGCAACATTCTTCACCTGACCTCAGCATTCTGAACCGGACTATAAATACTCGCGTTCCTTCCACCCCAGGTCATCTCCTCTAAATGAGCTCAGGCGTTATTCGTCGACTTAGCTCGAGTGGTGACGTGTGCTTACCTAACACATCGACGATCTCGCCTCTCTCGAATTACCCCGTGTTGAGTAGTGCTTTGAGTAGTGCTTGCTGGACCTGCGTCTTCCTCTCCACCATCAGGATTGGTGCGTCGGTGGTTGCCGACCGTAGGGCAGGAAGCCTCTTGCTGCCTGAATTCTCTTCGCCTGTTGACTGCACGCCATACAGCCAGTCTCGCCACCACTCAGGATATACAGTGCTCCATTAAACTACAGTTCACCTCCTCAGTGTCCTGGGCCAGGCAAGTACGTGTGTCTACTTACACGTACTTGCCTAGCTGAGTACTCTCACTTTTTGGCCGACTGTCACCTCCAATTACATCTTTTCGTAATTAGACGATGCCTTCATTGCCTTCCACCTCCCACCCCCCTTCCACTCTCCCCCAACCTCCCACACCTGCCTCTGCTTCTTCTAAATCCAATTCCTTCTCGCTAAACCTCAAATTTTCTAATCCTGATGCCACTATCTGTCCGGAAAATTTATTATATCAGATCACTGGTGCACCTCAACTTAAAGTCTTCAAAACCAACTCAGGCTTCAAACTCCTTCTTGACAAACATTCCTTCGAAGCACAGTCATTGCTAAACACGTAGACTACTCTCTCCTGACAGCCTATGACACAGACAAAGAAGACTTAATAAAAGATATCAGTACTAAGAACAAAGTCTCTGTTGACGATATTTACAGACCAGAAAACTCTACCATTCTCAAAATACGCTGTTCTACTCCTGCTGACGCCTCTACACTCTTCAGTCAAGGAATCTTTGCCAAGACCATCCGCATTCCTCCAAACGCTCTCTTCACTCCGAACTTCCACCCAATCACACAATGTCTTAAATGCTACAAATTCGGCCACGACAAAAACACATGCACATCTACACAAGTCTGCTCCAGATGTTCAGCAACTGGCCACTTCTGGAATACTTGCAACCTCCCCCTTAAATGTTCTAACTGCGGCGGGTCACACACTGCAGTTGCAAATTCCTGCCCTTCTAGAAAGCACATTCTCTCCTCCCTCAGAGCAAGCCAACCTCCCTCCCTCCCCAACCCCTTCCCTGCTCCTCCCTCCCCTTCCTTACCTACCTCCCCTTCCACACCTCCCTCCCCTACCCCCAATGCCTGGGCCTCCCCATCCACTTGGTCTACCTCTCCTACTCTACACACATCAAACACCAACACACAGACTACAAGCACTTCTCCTTCTACACCCACACTAGACTACAAAACTAACTGTCAACTTGCCACTGCTGCCCACTCTGCGATGGTAATCTCACAAGCTTACCAATCAGACTACTCACATGTCCTCAACCTAATCTTGTCTGCTAACAATCTTCCCTCTTTAATTATCCCTCCTTCCTGCTTCTCTTCCAAGCCTCCTACAACCTCTCCCTCCTTCCTCTCTCCCACCCCCCCACTTCCTACTCCCACCAGCTCTCCTCCTCCACTACCTCTCTTCACTACTACACCTCCCACCAACACCCCTACTGCTACTGCTACGACCACCCCTCCCCCCACTTCCTTACCCACTTCATCCCCTTCCAAAGCCTCCACTTCCTCACAGCTTACCGAAACTTCCACTTCCTCTGCATCCACCTTCGCCCACTCCACCACAACCAAAACCTCATCCAGGTCCAACTCCACCTCCTCCAGACAAAATCCACTCAAACCTAAACCTACCCCAACTTCTGACGGACAGACCAAAGAATATAAAAACAGATCCATCTCTTCCTCCCCCTCCAGGAAACGGGTCCGTAGCACCTACAAACACACATCCACTGATGGCACCACTATCACGGGCTTTAATCCAAACTCCTCCCCCGACATTAACTTTGCTAAGACGAAACCATTAAATCACATTTAAGGTGATTCAGTTCAACATACGTTCTTACTTTACAATTAGACACCTACTGGCCGAGCTCCTTGAAGCAGAGAGGCCAGATATTGTTTTGCTAAACAGTACCTGCCTCAAAGCCCCTCAATGTATCCGCCATTATGGTTATACTGCACTACAGTCCCCCTATGATCCCCACGATGGGGTTGCCATCCTTGTCAATTCCAACATAAAACATGAATTTCTCCCAATCCCTTTTATTCACCAACACTGTCTTGCGGTCAGAATACACACCCACCTTGGCCCCTTTATCTTTTTCACCACCTATGCTCGACCAAACACTACTCTCAACACACACGATCTCTCCTTAGTCTTCAACTACACCAACACACCAACTTACCTACTAGCTGACATGAATGCCAAACACACTGCCTTTCATCACACCAGTAACAACCAACTTGGTCACCAATTACTCAACTTCACAAACCATAAACACCTAATTCATCTTGGCCCAGACTTCAATACCTTCTTCAACCACACGGGCCAAGGCAAACCAGACATCATTCTGGCAAACCGAGCCAGATGTGTTCATTTAATATCACATACCTACAAGTCCCTCCCAAGAAGCTCATTGCTAGTAATCCCTTCCTTAAATCTCTTGTTAGAGCAACTGCTCAAGAAGAAATTTTTCGCCTAGCTGGTAGTAATAAGTTATCACAAGTTATATACACTGATGGATCTAAACAGGAGTCTTCTGGCAGGGCTGCATCTGCTCTTATTGCCACCTCCCTAGTTAAGAACGATAATAAATTTGTTGAGTTAGGCATAAGAATTAACAACTGGGCGTCTACACTGCAAACTGAATTGTTTGCAATCCTAATGGCGCTAAAGCTAACCTATGACACTGAGCTTGACTCTATCATCATTACTGATTCTATGTCATCATTGAAGGCTCTTGGCTCATATAATGACTCCAACAACATGCTCATTGGGGAAGCCAGGTATAGATACTCAAAAATTAGGGACAAAGGAATTAATGTACAATTGCTATGGATCCCATCACACATTGGATTACTCCTTCATGATAAAGTTGATATGTTAGCCAAGAAGAGTATCCAGAAGGAGAACGTAGAATATAACTTTGGTATAACTGTGTCTAGCATTAGGAATAATATTAGGAGAGAAGTAAATAATGAAGATGATTGTTATAGGAATGCAGTTAGAAGCCTGAGTAGATCTATAACCCACTATGATAACATGAACGTAGATAAGTATGTTTATGGAGCAACTTGCAATGTGAACAGACTGTCTCTATTTCAACATTACATCTCACCTGGCCCTATTACAGGCTCTGATCACATCCCAGTCATCTTACACATCTCCTCCAACCCTATCCTCATTCCAACCACACCTTCATTCTCCTACAAGAACGCTGACTGGGATGCTTTCAAACAACACATAGACAATATTAACCTCACCTATGACTACAACAACAAACCTATCTCTGACATCGATACTCAACTTGATCTCATCCAGGACACCATTACACAAGCAGCCAACATCGCAATACCAAAGAAAACTCACACCACTCGTTATTCCTTCAAACCATCACTCAGAACAAGAAGACTAATTATCTGCTACCACAACCGCTTCCTCTACAACACACATAGATTTAATCAAGTCCGATTAGATCTCACTTACCTTAGAAACAACATTTTACACAGCCTAGACCAAGACCACAACAATCACTGGTCACGACTAATACAACAAGCGGACAGGCAGCGTGTTAAAAACACTAAAGCCTTCTGGAACTTTATCAAAAAAATCAGAGGCACTACTCCCACCAACAAATTCAAACACATCACCCACAACAACACACACATCTCAGACCCACAGGCTGCTACCAACATCTTCAAACACATCTGGGAGAACATCTTCCACCCTCACCCACCTCGCCCTAACGTTATTCAACACATTCAGAACATAGAACACTGGAACACTGCACACACACAAGAAACAACACCAGACAGCCACATACATCTAGACACTCTTACCTCCTCCCAAGAACTCGACACTCCTTTCACCAACACAGACATTAAAACTCTCCTCAGACACCTTCCTCCAAAGGCTCCTGGTGCCTCTGGCCTAAACCATATTATCCTGAAACACCTTCCTGACTCTATCATTACTGCCTACACAAACCTCCTCAATGCCTCCCTTGCCTCTGGATACTTCCCTTCCCTCTTCAAAGCTGCTACTGCTATCCTCCTTCCTAAACCCAATAAAGATCACTCTGACCCTAGAAACTATCGCCCTATCAGCCTCCTCGAAACTTTAGGAAAACTCTTTGAAAAACTCATTAATCATCGCCTTCGCAGATACCTGGAACATAATTCTCTACTTTCAGATGGCCAGTTTGGCTTCAGAACACACAGATCCACACAGGATGCCATTAACATCATTCTCAACTACATCCACATAAACACAAAACAAAGAAACAGGACAGCCCTGGTTGCAAAAGACGTTGAAAAAGCTTTTGACACTGTGTGGCACGAGGGGCTCAAGTACAAACTCTGCACTAACTTCAACCTGCCTCTCAATACTCGTAAACTCCTCTGCAACTTCCTAGACGGCCGTACCATGAGAATCAAATTCCAAGGCTGTTACTCTGACTACTTCACACTAAATGCTGGAGTACCCCAGGGATCTGTCCTTTCCCCTACCCTCTACATTTTATACACTAACGACATTCCAACACCTGTATACCACAACTCCATCACACTAGCCTATGCAGACGACATTACACAACTTATCACTCATGCCAATATAGATACACTCACACACAAAACACAAAATGAGGTTGACAGGATAGCCATCTGGGAACAAAAATGGAGGATCAAAACCAATGCAGCAAAATCCAGCATTACGTATTTTAACTACAGGAAACGTGATCCTCCATTACCTGTCGAACTCAGAACAGCTGACACCCGCACTTACTTCCCTATCACACAATCTGTCACTGTCCTTGGCGTTAATCTTGACTACCTTCTTCGTTTACACGGACACATTCACTCAAGGCATGCAATAGCTAGTAAGGCCCTTGCGGGCCTCTACAAGCTGAAACATGCCTCTCAACGCACCAAACTACACCTCTACAAATCCCTAATACGTCCTCTGATAACTTACTCTCCTCTAGCCCTCTCTCTTGCAGCAAAAACAAACTTACTTAAACTGCAGCGTGTCCAGAACAAGGCGCTGCGCTGGGTGCTTGATGTCAGATGGGAGGACTTCGCCACAAGCGAGTCTCTCCATGCCCAGTTAGACGTCCCTGCGCTGAATCTGTACTGGAAGAGGCTCAGTGACAGACAGATAGACAAACTTGAGACACGACATGACTACTGGACCTCTCTCCTTGACGAAGACATTCGCAGACCCACAAACCAACACAACCTTTTCTACTCCTTGCATGATCCTGCTCCTAACCCTACTTACAAATAACCTTGGATCCGCTGACAGGTACCTTCTAAGACAGGTACCATTCTCTGACCCACGTTCGCCTTAGCTTTTTTGGGTTAAGACATGACTCAGTTCTGCACTCCTCTCTAGCTCTAAACGTCGCAAGTCCCTTACTCCCAGCTCACCCCACCGGAGTCCCAACAGTAGAACCGGAATTTCTCTTTTCAATATCTGTCCCACGATCGCCTTTGCTGCTGGGTTAAGCCCTGGCTCTATTTCTACGACTAAGAACACTCCTCTCCAGCACTATTCTTCGTCTGTCCCGTCTTCCCCGCTCATCCCATTTGGGATCTTACCTGAACTTTCGTTCGTTCAATGTAACTTAAGAGTTTTCAATCTTTCTTCATAAGGAAGATTTCTAATGCTATGTATTAATTTAGTCATCCTACGCTGAATGTTTTCTAACGAATTTATGTCCATTCTGTAATATGGAGACCAGAATTGAGCTGCATAATCTAGGTGAGGCCTTACTAATGATGTATAAAGCTGCAGTATGACCTCTGGACTTCTGTTGCTTACACTTCTTGATATAAATCCCAGTAATCTATTTGCCTTATTACGTACGCTTAGGCATTGCTGTCTTGGTTTAAGGTTGCTGCTCACCATAACCCCCAAGTCCTTTTTGCAATCTGTATGGCTAAGTTCTACATCATTTAACTTATAAGTGCTAGGGTTATGGACACTCCCGAGCTTCAGAACCTTGCATTTATCTCAGAACCTGCAGTGTTCCTCCTTTCTTATGTTCTTAAGAGCTCCGTCTGTACCCCTAGTTTCTTCCATCTAAAACTTCCAGAGAGTTTGTACCTTTCGATTTTACTTCTACCATAGAGAATTATATTGTGTGACTTTTTCGCTTTGGGAACTTGAGTCAACATTTTCCACTTGTTGACCCGTCGGCTGCTGGGAATAATGACATTCCTAGTTCAATGTTTCAACATTTACATCCAATGGACCACGTCATTCTCTTACGTCTCTGATGATATGCCGTATTCTATTCAAGATTGATGGACTGACCACGTCGACTCAAGGTTGAGGGACTTGTTACCTCATTCTCCTCCTGTTGCTTCAAGTTTCTCCTTTGTATGGACTGATGAAGCCACTGTGTGACGAAACGTTTCCTTAATAAAGATACCCAAGAGTTGTACATGTGTCTAATTTATCAACATGTCGGTTCTGTGAACCATTCATCTACAACTTACGTCTCTATAATCTAGGAACCACAATAACACGATTGCAAAGAAACCACAGAATGGGTGACTCTTAATACACCAGGCCAGTGCGCTAGTCACTTGGCCAGCTGGCTACGACCTAGCTGGATGAATTTGCTGGCCGAGTGGCTTACACACTGGCCTAGAGTTTTAGCACTCAACATCTATGGGTTGAAACCCCACGCGTTCCGTTGTCTCTTAGCTATTGTTTGGTCGCAAGGGGTTCTTCCTCGTCCATTGAAAACTGACAGCGTCCTACCCTTTCATAAGCCAGGTATTTCGGGCCATGATGCATCTGCCTATCAACTCACTGCTCTTACTAGTGCAGTTTGGAAGTTTTTATAACGTCTGGTAAATAAACATTTGTGGTATTTGGAGAGAGTTGATTGTCTTTCTGTTTATCAGTTTGGCATTTGTAGGTGCCAATCCACAATCGAGCCGTTACTCCATTGAGATACCCATGGTCGTAATGCCTTCGCAAGTAAACACTTGGCTATTACTGACTTTTTTTTTTTTTGATCTCGCAAAAACGTAAGACACTACCTGGTCTTATAACATCTTGGCCCAAGCACATTAGTTCTTCGAGACTACGTGCCGTTTTACCTTAAGAATTTCTTGACAGAGAGACATTTCTGTGTCTAGGTTAATAATATGATTTATTCCTGACTTTGTCCAAGCTGAAGGTGTCCCTCAGGGTTGTCTTCTTAGTGCCACTATTTTTCTACTTGATATCAATGACTCTGCTTCTGTTCTCCCATATTTGGCCACTACTCATTGTGGTTTTTCTATCCCTTAAACACAACAGATTACTTTTACAAGATGCTCCCTAATATCGCGTTATACCTTTTAGGTAAAAGGACACGTGCACAAATAATGCCACATTTTATTGTGTCAACGTTTCACTCTCCAGGAGCTTTGATAAACCGCTACAAACAGTACAGGAACTCACAAGATAGGTGACATGTTGCAACAGTTAAGTTGTCTAACTGTTGGACATGTGTCTCACTCATCAACTTGTCGGTATTTTGTTCCATTTTCAACATATGGAAATTATTTACAAGGTGGAATGTGTATATTGTATGTAATTTCTTAGTTTAGCTTTAAATATTTAGATAACAGATAAAAATCAACTTCATACTGCAATATTAAATAATTTTAAGTATCCCCGAAGGTGAACCTTTAATTGATTGCCATAATTTTTCTTCAAACTTTTCTCTTTTCTTTCGCTCATAATTCAATAAGGTCTTATGTGATCGGCATCAGAATAATGCATTGCTTGTGAACGGTAATTTGGGCCAAATTATTGAAACACTTAGCAAGTGCAGGTGACCTGTGACCAAAGTTAATGAACTCTTTCCCATGATTCTGCAATGGCTCACATACCTTCAACAACTTTCAGTGGGATAAATACAGAAGTTAAAAATGTTGATGACAGAAGTGACGGAAATTCATGGTGCAAATTTTACTGTTTTATTTGTAGTGACACTTTCAGTTAAATCTTGTTAAATAAGTAACAGTTAACTTCTGAACAACTTCAACATTAATCACTGACGTTCATTATGGCTTGGATAATACTCACTATATTTTGTTTGTTGGTAAACTTGTCAGTGTAGTAAAAGAGTGAAAAATCCTGGAATCATTGTACTTCACATCATGACTGGTGAACACCTCTTCTGACTGGCTTCAAATGTTTAAAATTGATGTGCTCTTCTGAACACAAGATTCGCGCTGTTTCTAGGTAGCGTAAGTTAAAATTTACCAATTCTGATGCTGCACTATATTAAGAAGATAAAACCCATAAGCTTATTCTAAGTTGGTACAAATTTTGAATTTGACATAAACTGCTAAAAAAATTATAATCGCTGGAATCAGATAAATTACTGGAGAATGTCTTCTCTGATCAGTTTCAAACTTTTAACTTTAGTGATATTTATTATAAGATAATTTTGGTAAAGATTTTGATTTGCTTGTGCCAATTTTCCCCCCAAAATTGAACAACTTGATTTAATTTAATTTTCTTTTAAAATATAAATATATATTTTTTTCTTACAGGATTTTTTTTTATATTTTATTTAAAAGAACACAGTACAAGATATAAATAAATAAAAGAACACAATAATTAACCATTTGCAAATACAATGACCTACCATCAACCCCAAAGCATACCCTAAGTGTTACATTCATATTGTATTAAAGGATATACCATCACCGAACAATGAAAAGAACAGGATAACACCTGCTCAGAAAATACATTAACAAAGTCTAAACCTACAATTCATGCCTGTTATACAGTACAGTAAGACCTCCTTGCACAAAGTACACAGATATGATACAGCGTACTAAGGATAAAATTATACATTACAATAATTAAACAAAAGACAAACCTAACCCTACAATAAAATTGCAAAGACATACCAGATAATACTTCCCATAAATAGCAGGAAACGCTTAACAGAATAAAAGAGCGAGAGAGCTCCAGCACCGAACAAAAACATTAGCTAAACAAAAACTCACAATTTATGTCTGTGCACACACAAATCCCCAACAGCTCTGTACAATTAGACACCTTACGCACAGTGCGCAGTAAATATCATACAACATACAAATCAAAATTATACAGAACATTAACTTAAACATTAGGCAAACCAAAGCCTACAATAAACATTACATTGGTACATATCACAATGAAACCCCCCACATAAAAACTGGGCAGGAAACACCCACAAGTAAAACACATAAGATTATATATGCAAGTACAACCCATACAACTAACAAAATCTTAACATAAGGTATCAAAACTGTCTAGTTACAGGACATAAAATCCTTATCTCCCTATTTGAAACACAATAGTACATCATTGCTAAAATTAAATTGTACAATGCATGGACATGAGAAAGTGTATAACAATCCTAAATCTGGCATTGAATAAAACAATAACAGGAAGTACTTGCAGGTAAATCTTAGACCTACATATATGCAATAAACAGCCCATACTATCGGACTCTTGACCTACTTAGCCAGCATAGCGTCTCCAAACACCATTTCCAAAGTAATTCAAAACACAACCTATGGACATGCTTAGTAACACAATGGACCAAATTCACATAAAGTATAAATGGCCACAAGGCCCTTGACATTATATAAACCTCCAGAACAGATGCCTAAGCCACCAATCCCTAACAGTTAGTTCAATAATTATCCAATTACCAAAAAAAAAATATATATATATGACTTACATGTGGAACTAAACTGAAAACAGGGTGACTTTGACCGAATTAAAAGATGAATTAACTCGTAAGGAACACAACCAGGTCTGAAATTGAAGCCCTCACATACTCCACCCACACATCACATACAACACAACCTCCACAACCTTACCATACCCACCATTCACCAAAGGAGACCAGCCCCTTGCCCGCCCCCATGATCCTGGAGGAGTTTCACCACAGAGACGTTACGATAACCCTCCGAGAAACTGAACTCCCAACGCCCTCCATAGATTAATCTATTAATACACATTGCTCTATAGAACCTAGCTGCTAACGCTTTTATCCTCCACTGACCTTGAATCTCCCTCATTCCCCAAGAAACATGCAAATAATCCGCCATAACATACATCAAAGCCCTTCCCACGGCTCCTGATACCCCACTAACATCCATCGACAAGGTCCTAAGAAATGACCAACTACCCCCAACAGCCTGATAACACCTGCCATCCAGACCCTCACCCCCCCAAAGACGAGCAAAAATATACCACATGATAGGCGGTTTCCTCCTCCCCACAGAAAAGCATGTCGTCTCCCTCACCAACCCCCTTTTATGCAACACATGCTTGGATGCTACTATCCCCATGAGGAAACGGTATACCAACTCCCTGACCCTTGCTGGTATCCTAAGTAACCTGAACTCCCTCCATATCACCTGTCAGTTATACATGGGGTACACGGCAAACCCCTGTAAGACACCCCTTCCCCACACCACACCCACCAACGTTTTAACCCTCAATATTGAAACCTGTCGCACTGTTAATAAGATCCTCAGCAAATCCTCCCAATCCCTCAAGTCCCTGCCACTCCACCAGGTTCTAGCATCCCTCATCACCCTATCCACCATAACACCCCCCTCCCCCCACCCTAATATACCTCTGCTTAATATATAAGGCCATCACCCTAGGCCAAAGCCGACAATCCTGGAACCCCCCGTTTCACATCCGTCATAACAACCTCCTTAGATAACCAGGCCCTTCCAAACCCCCACACAAACCTCAAAACCCTCCTCTGTATTTCTTGAATGTCCTGCTTCTGCAAAGGGAACACCTCTGCCACACCCCATACCTTACTATACACAAGCGAGTTAATAACCAAAACCCTCTGCTGTAACGTTACTTCTCTAACCCTCAAACCTCTAAGCTTGCCCAGAACCCTACTCGTGACTAGTTCAGAGTTGATTCTCCTGCATTCCTGCACCTGCGCCATATTCCAAATCCCGCAAACCCTAAGTGTGTCACCAACTGGCCATCCCATCCCCTCCCCCAATCTCCCCCCAACCCAAGTCCCTGCCTCCAATAACCTCGACTTTGCAAGATTAACTTCCATACCTGAAACCTCCCCAAAACCCTTAATTACCTCACCCACCCTTCTTAAAGCTCCCCCTCATTACTAGAACAGTGGTGTCATCAACATAATCTACAATTCTTCCCATGCAGCCCCCCTGTAACCCCCACAATTCCTCCTCCACAGCCTAAAAGAAAGGATGCTGCACACATGCAAAGAGCAACTGTGAGAGTGGGCATCCCTGCCTTAAGCCCTGTTCAATCAGCACCGGCTCCCCCAGCCTTCCATTAACCTGCACCCTCATAACTGCCCCCTCATATGGAGTGCACACCCATCTCACTACCCCCCATCCAGAACCCAACTTCTCCAAACAGACCCATAAAAATTCCCTCTTCACACAGTCATAAGCCTGAGCCCAATCCAAACCATGGATGCCCCCTCCCGAGCAGTTCTCTATAAAATCCCTTATCCTGCTGTGCCCATTCCTCATACTTCGTCCCGGGATCCCATACTGACCTCTATGTATGACAGCCCCAATTACCTTCTTTAATCTATTACCCAATATCTTTGCAAAAATTTTATAATCCGAACACATTAATGACAACGGACGATACTCACCCAAACCCTTCCCCTCCCTCCCCTTCGGCACCAAGACAACAATCCCAGTTTTCTGCGTTCGCCCCATCCTACCACTGCTCAATATATAATTCAGAACTTCCAATAGGCACTTCCTCAGACTCTCCCAATGTGCTCTATAAAAATCATTAGATAAACCATCTATTCCTGGTGCCTTTCCCTGACTCAACCCTTGCACCACCTCCCCCACCTCTTCCTTCGTAATGCTGCCCTCCAACATATCCCTGTGTCCCTGCCCCAAACCCAGATGTGTTCTGATAACCCCAAATGAATCCAACCCAACAACCCCCTCCCTCCTCTTCCATTTCTCCCGAAACTAATAAACTGCATACCTACTGATACTGTCTGTATCAGAAAGACCCTGACCCTGTACATAACCTCCCCCACCACTAAATGTACCACAGTAGTCCTCAACTGTCTGTCCTTGAATTTCCTTAGTACATACCCAGACGGCCTGCCACCTTTTAAGACATCCTCCAAGCCCGCCCTGACTCGGAGTGCATCAATCCATTCGTTATGAATCTCCACTAAACGACTTCTAAGTTCCCCCATAACACCACTCACACCTTCCCTACCCCCCCCCATAACAATCATTCAACTGCCCCTCTAAGTAACTCTGCAGGCCAAACCGCCAGCGTGTCCGTTCCCTGCCACGTGCCTTGAAAAACTTAGCAATCTCCACCTTTGCATACAACTCCCACCAATCTAGCAAATTCACATCCTCATCCCTAGCCTTCCAAAAAACTTTCCCCCAGTCCTGCAAGGACAAACCTAGATCCTCCTCCTGCAAAAGTCACACTTTCAATTTCCAATAACTCGGAAATATGCTCGGAATACCATCTACCCTAAGGTCAGCCAACACCACCCTGTGATCAGACAAACCCACGTCAATAGTCCTAACCCTCTCCACACCCATCCCCTGCCTAACATAAATCCTATCCAACCGTGCTTCATAACTCAACTTCACATAAGTGTGTTCCACCTGATACCCCCCCCTGCCCACCACATCAACCACCCCCCACATCCCGTAAAGCATCCCTCAAAACACTCAACACACACCCCGCACCCCTCGGTATCACATCTCCATGCCAGATCACACAATTCCAATCTCCTCCAACTATCGAAATAGCAGGTAAACCCCTGAGATAGTAGAACAAAACTTCCCTAATAAAGTCTGCTTTTACCCTCATGTTACTAATTGCCAGCATATAAACCCCCACAAAACATACCCTCCCCTCCTCCCCAATACTCATCCACCCAAACAACCCTCCCCCCTCCCCCCTCCTCCCATCCCATGACGCACAACAGGCTGGTCTCCTTTACCATGACAGCCACTCCACCCTTAAATTGCAAAGCCAAACTTACAAACATCTTATATCCCCTCAATTGCAACTCACATCCTGACTTATGGTTGTGCTCCTGCAAGAAACAAACGTCCACGTCATACCTTCTCAAAAACCACTCCAACCAGACCCTTTTGACTTCATTCTTGAGACTATTAACATTTAAAGTCACACACCTGAATGTTCAAGGAAAGGTGGCTTACCTCTGTGCCGCTGTGGCTTGCTCACACCCTCTTTTATAATGCCCACAATCTCCTTACCATTCTTCCTAATTGGGCCCCCACCCCCCTTGCTCCACCCCACCCGATTTCCCCTGTGCACCCCCCCCCTGTAGTGGATTTCCCTACCACATCTGCCCATACCTTCTTACCTGGTCTCTGCCCAGGTGTCAATACTTCGTCCAATTCAGACGACCCCACAGGCCTCTTCCTAGAGCTACCACCCAAACTCATATCATCATCAGGTAAATCCTCCTGATGTACCTCAGCTAGCACAACTGTTTCCTGGCCTTGCCCACCCAAGACCTCCACTTTCCCCTGCAGCCCTTCCACCTTCTGCACATCACTGGACCTTCCATCCAGGTCCTCGCCAACCAAAGCATCCTCCAAAAAATCCTGTAGCACAGTCTCCAATAACACCTCCTGTGTCGACGTTTCCCCCTCCTCCACCGCCACAGGCCTTGGTGGAACCTCACTGGCCTCCTCTGGGAGTGTGACACACGTCCCCAACAGGTCCCCCTCATTCTCCACCTCCTCACTCCAGAGAGCCTTCCTCTGTCCATCAGTCCCATTCCTCGCCATTTCCACCGTACTCAGCTGTCGTTCCTCCTCCAAAAGCGTTGGCACACTTGGGGCAGCCCTACATACACATTGCGCCGCCATGTGCTCGTACAAGTCACAAAGACAGCACGTCCTCCTTTGCCCTGTGTAATGCACATAGACTTGAGTTCTGTATCCCGTCAGCAGAACATATGAAGGTATAGGTCTCTTCAACGTCATCTTGAGGGTATAGGAACCTTCCAGGAGGCCTACATATGGGCCATCCCTCCACACCCCCCCCTCTAGCCTCATGAACAACACCATAGTTTCTGAAGACGTCCTCAATTCCAAACTGCGTCGCTTCAAACGGTACATTCCGTACCCTAACTTATGTGAAGTATGTAGACACATCATGCAAACACACCTCCACCATCGAGTTAAGGCACATCCTTCGTTCCTGGTATTCAGCCACCATACTACTGTAGAAACTGGCCCTCGTAAACTTCACGAAGACTCTTCTCAAACCATTGAGGGCAACGCCATACAGTTCCTCATTAGGAACGCCGTAAAGGTCTCTAATAATAGCTGGAAGAAGCACATTCATCGTAGCAGTGCTCAATGAACCCCATATCAGCTCGATGCAAACAGTATTGACCCTCCTGCCGGCACGATCTGCCATCTTCAAACTAACAGGAAAACTACGCAGAAACCAACTGATTCAGGAGCGTCTGCGCAGGAGGTCCACACGGCCCGAGAGCGATGAGGACAATGTATTTATTATAAGATAATTTTGGTAAACATTTTGTGTTTTGCTTGTGCCAATTTTCCCCCCCAAATTAAACAACTTTATTTAATTTAATTTTCTTTTAAAATATAAATGTAACTTTTTTTTTTACAGGATTGTATGACATTTAAAAAATAATATGATAAAGTTTAACAGTTGTCATTTATTATGGTTTATGAATTATAATAACTTTAAGACTCACTAAATCGTAATAAGATGAATTAAAATAGATGAAGGAACGGGTGGGGCTTGAACCCTGTTCAAGTGACTCCTGAATCTAACACCATAAATGTAGGTTTTTAAAAATGGATCCCACACCATTGTGGCTGTGTTGAACTCTAGCTCACTGGACTCTGAGTTTTAGGATTCATTTACCATGGGTTCATATCCCCACCATTCAGTTATTTGTTTTCGATTGTGTTATTACGATTTCGTGAGTCATGATTGAGCTTCAGAGGAGACTTGAGCTAGAGTTTTCCACAGCCATGCTGGAGTGGGATTCATCTGTAAAACCCTGTATTTGTGGTCACAGTGGTGGCCCAGACTAACCTCCCTATGGTGAATGAAAATGTCCCTTGTTGGATGAATCTTATTAAAGCCAGGTGGCCCAGTGGTTAGCGCTCTGGCCTGTGAGTTTTAAGTCTCACTTACCATGGATTCAAACTCCAACAGTTACCTGATTTAATGACTTCCTCGACTTTCATATTTTCGGAACATTCTCATCAGCACATTTTTCTTATCTCCAAAATATTTGTTTAACACTTGAGAGCATCTTAGTGACTTGTCTTCACATATTTAACACTGACTTATTATTGTATATGTAGAGCAAGATTCATGGGACTATTTACACTTGTTGGTGTACTACACACAATGTTATATTGCAATTTTTGTTTCTGAGTTATAACTGCAGGAAGTCTCTTCTGATCACATACAAAACTTCATCAGTCATGTATCCTACTTACAAGTGTTGGTATTGTTAATTTTGTAGGTACTTTCCATGGTGTGCGTAGGTACATTCCATGGAGTGTATAGGTACTTTCCATGGTGTGTGTAGGTACTTTCCATGGTGTGTGTAGGTACTTCCCATGGTGTCTGTAGGTACTTCCCATGGTTTGTGTAGGTACTTTCCATGGTGTGTGTAGGTACTTCCCATGGTGTGTGTAGGTACTTTCCATGGTGTGTGTAGGTACTTTCCATGGAGTGTGTAGGTACATTCCATGGAGTGTATAGGTATTTTCCATGGCGTGTGTAGGTACTTTATATGTTGTGTGTAGGTACTTTCCATGGTGAGTGTAGGTACTTTCCATTGTGTGTGTAGGTACTTCCCATGGTGTGTGTAGGTACTTCCCATGGTGTGTGTAGGTACTTTCCATGGTGTGTGTAGGTACTTCCCATGGTGTGTGTAGGTACTTTCCACGGTGTGTAGGTACTTTCCATGGTGTGTGTAGGTACTTTCCATGGTGTGTGTAGGTACATTCCATGGAGTGTATAGGTACTTTCCATGGTGTGTGTAGGTACTTTATATGTTGTGTGTAGGTACTTTCCATGGTGAGTGTAGGTACTTTCCATGGTGTGTGCAGGTACTTTCCATGGTGTGTGTAGGTACTTCCCATGGTGTGTGTAGGTACTTCCCATGGTGTGTGTGTAGGTACTTTCCATGGTGTGTGTGTGTAGGTACTTCCCATGGTGTGTGTAGGTACTTCCCATGGTGTGTGTAGGTACTTCCCATGGTGTGCGTAGGTACTTCCCATGGTGTGTGTAGGTACTTTCCATGGTGTGTGTTGGTACTTCCCATGGTGTGTGTAGGTACTTCCCATGGTGTGCGTAGGTACTTCCCATGGTGTGTGTAGGTATTTTCCATGGTGTGTGTTGGTACTTCCCATGGTGTGTGTAGGTACTTCCCACGGTGTGCGTAGGTACTTCCCATGGTGTGTGTAGGTACTTCCCATGGAGTGTGTAGGTACTTTTCATGGAGTGTGTAGGTACTTTCCATGGAGTGTGTAGGTACTTTTCATGGAGTGTGTAGGTACTTTCCATGGAGTGTGTATGTACTTTTCATGGTGTGTGTAGGTACTTTCCATGGAGTGTGTAGGTACTTTCCATGGAGTGTGTAGGTACTTTCCATGGAGTGTGTAGGTATTTTCCATGGTGTGTGTAGGTACTTTCCATGGTGTGTGTAGGTACTTCCCATGGTGTGTGTAGGTACTTTCCATGGAGTGTGTAGGTACTTTCCATGGTGTGTGTAGGTACTTTCCATGGAGTGTGTAGGTACTTCCCATGGTGTGTGTAGGTACTTTCCATGGAGTGTGTAGGTACTTTCCATGGAGTGTGTAGGTACTTTCCATGGAGTGTGTAGGTACTTTCCATGGAGTGTGTAGGTATTTTCCATGGTGTGTGTAGTTAGCATCACAAGCCACCACTTTCCTAAACAATGCTAAAAGTCTATCAGTACTAAACTACAACATCAGGTCCTTAAGCAAACACTATGATGACCTCCTAGCACTCCTTGAATCGCTAAAGACACCCTTCTCCTGCATTATTCTTACTGAGACCTGGCTTAAGCAGGACACAATAGATATCTACCCTCTACCAGGATACACAGCAATTCACAACTGCAGAACAAACCAAGTTGGGGGTGGTATTGCAATCTATTACTCTAACCAATTATCTTGTCTTAGCACCACTTGCTTTAGGGATGAATATGGGGAATACATTTTTGCTAATTTTACTGTAAAAAACCTTAAGACGCCTATAACAATTGGTGCCATTTACCGGATACCTCACACAAACATCCCAAATTTCAGTGAGAAATTAAAGTCACTAATAACAAACAGACAAATGAATAAGCACCACCTTCTCTTAGCTGGAGACTTCAACATCAACCTTGGCTTACTAGATGATCAGCCTGTAACTGATTTCATCAACAATATGAACAACACACTTCTCATACCAACAATAACTAAACCAACCAGGCTCACTGAGACAAGTGCAACCATAATAGACCACATATGGACCAATATACTAGCCCCCCTTAAATCAGGGATAATCACAGATAGCACTACAGACCACTACCCTACCTTCCTCCTGACAAACATTAGTAAACCACCACTTGAATACAACAAAGTCTCATTCAGACTCCATGACGAGGCCTCAGTAAGGAAGTTCACAACTGACTTAGAGACTGTTGATTGGCCTACAGAATTCTCCAAGGCCAATGGTATTGATGACTGGACAGACATCTTTCTTAACAAATTACTTAGACTATACAACAAACATTGTCCTATAAAAACAAAACAGATCACAAACAAATGGCTTGGTTGCCCATGGCTAACCAGCACCATTCTGAAATCCATTGACAAGAAACACCAATATGAAAAGCAATATAGACAGGGCTTAATACACAAAGATATTCTTAAACACTATTCATCAGCTCTCACCAAAGTAATAAAAAAAGCCAAACAACTATACTACTCCAGTAGATTCACAGACACTAGAGGAGATATAAAAAAGACCTGGAAAACACTCTCTCAGATTCTAGGGACCCACAAACTGAGAAAAACCAAGAATATTGTCCTAACTAAACCTAATGAAACACCACTACATCCCACTGACACAGCTAACAAGATAAACGACTTCTTCTCAAACATAGGATCTAATCTCGCCAGTAAAATCCCACATACCAATGCCCATGTCGGGGACTACCTAGATGGAAATTTCCCTAATTCCTTCTATCTTGCACCAACTGAGCCCACGGAAGTCATTGAGATCATAAAGTCACTTAAAAATAACTCGGGGAATCTGTCTCATGTCCCACCATTACTGTACAAGCGAGCGGCCCATGTCCTTTCGCATGCTATTTCATTACTTTTTAACAAGTCAATAGAGACTAGCACCTTCCCAAAACTACTCAAGATGGCAAGGGTTACACCAATACATAAAGGTGGTGACCCTACAGACTTAAACAACTATAGGCCAATATCTAACTTACCATTGCTATCCAAAATCTTTGAGAAACTCGTGCACAGGAGACTGTATTCATTTATAACGGCTCAAAACATACTCAACCCCTGCCAGTTTGGATTCAGGAAAAGTAAAAGCACTAATGATGCAATCATAAAAATGCTAGATCTGCTTTACACAGCATTGGAAAATAAGGAATATCCACTAGGAATTTTTATTGACCTAAGAAAAGCTTTTGACACAGTAAACCACGAAATCCTACTCCACAAACTTGACCACTACGGTATAAGAGGCCATGCTCTTGCTTATTTCAAATCTTACATTACTAATAGATATCAGTACGTCACCATTAAAGACACAGCATCAGCAACACGGGCACTTGATACTGGAGTTCTGCAGGGAAGTGTCCTTGGTCCCCTGCTCTTCCTCATATACATCAATGACCTTCCAAACGTATCCCAACACCTGAAACCCATTCTCTTTGCTGATGACACGACTTATGTCATCTCTCACCCTAATCTTGCCGCCCTTAACACCATTGTGAATGAGGAGCTGATTAAAATATCGACTTGGATGACAGCCAATAAACTTACGCTTAACACTGACAAAACTTACTATATTATGTTTGGTAGCAGAGCAGGAGATGCACAAATTAACATTAAGATTGACAACACTCTAATTACTAGAAATAATGGGGGAAAATTCTTAGGCTTATACCTTGACAATAACCTGAATTTCAGCACCCATATCCAGCATATAGCCAAAAAAGTATCCAAAACGGTTGGGATCCTCTCCAAGATACGATACTACGTGCCACAAAATGCCCTTCTCACACTATACCACTCACTTATTTATCCATACCTCACCTATGCTATTTGTGCTTGGGGATCAACTGCAGCAACACACCTAAAGCCAATAATAACCCAACAAAAAGCTGCAGTAAGAATAATCACTAAATCCCATCCCTGGAAGCACACCCCCCCACTCTTCAAAGATCTAAACTTACTCCCAGTTCAGTACATCCACACTTACTACTGTGCAATCTATATCTACAGGGCCTTAAACTCTAATATCAACCTTGACCTAAAACGCTTTCTTGATAGTTGTGATAGAACCCACAGGCATAACACCAGAAACAAACATCTCTACGACATTCCCCGTCTCCGACTAAACCTTTACAAAAATTCAATGTATGTCAAAGGCCCTAAAATCTAGAATTCCCTACCTGAGAACTCTTGAACTGCAGACACATTCATCACCTTCAAAACTACCATTAGAAAACATCTTATCTCCCTGATACACCCCGTCAACTAACTTCATGAATACCACCTGGTGGTTCACACTTACACTCGCTCACTCATTTGACCATAAACAGAAATATTAATCTCAGTCTTAAAATAATGAATCCTGTGATACTCCAACACTGAAACTATATACTGTGCCAAAACAAAAGCATTCACATTGCTAAACTCACAAAATAGTATTTAGTCACTTAGCCATAATACCAAATAACCTCATAATTTGTAATATTTTACATTTAAGAATAAAACTAAGTATGCCCGAAATGCCTAGCCATGCTAAGCGTTCTAGTGGTACACTCTGTAATCTCAATTTTACTACATGTAAACCAAACAATAACCAAATTTTTGTAAACTCAGCATTGTAATCCTTATAGAGAATAAACTTTGAATTTGAATTTGAATTTGAATCTTGTTCCTCATCCTCATATCCGACATAGACAAGGATGTCAGCCACAGCACCGTGTCTTCCTTTGCAGATGACACCCGAATCTGCATGACAGTGTCTTCCATTGCAGACATTGCAAGGCTCCAGGCGGACATCAACCAAATCTTTCAGTGGGCTGCAGAAAACAATATGAAGTTCAACAATGAGAAATTTCAATTACTCAGATATGGTAAACATAAGGAAATTAAATCTTCATCAGAGTACAAAACAAATTCTGGCCACAAAATAGAGCGAAACACCAATGTCAAAGACCTGGGAGTGATCATGTCGGAGGATCTCACCTTCAAGGACCATAACATTGTATCAATCGCATCTGCTAGAAAAATGACAGGATGGATAATAAGATCCTTCAAAACTAGGGAGGCCAAGCCCGTGATGACACTCTTCAGGTCACTTGTTCTATCTAGGCTGGAATATTGCTGCACACTAATAGCACCTTTCGAGGCAGATGAAATTGCTGACCTAGAAAATGTACAGAGAACCTTCATGGCGCACATAATGGAGATAAAACACCTCAATTACTGGGAGCACTTGAGGTTCCTAAGCCTGTATTCCCTGGAATGCAGGCGGGAGAGATACATGATTATATACACCTGGAAAATCCTAGATGGACTAGTACCAAACTTGCTCATGAAAATCACTCACTACGAAAGCAAAAGACTTGGCAGACAGTGCAACATCCCCCCAATGAAAAGCAGGGGTGTCACTAGCACGTTAAGAGACCATACAATAAGTGTCAGCGGCCCAAGACTGTTCAACTGCCTCCCAGCATACATAAGGGGGATTACCAACAGACTCTTGGCAGTCTTCAAGCTTTCACTGGACAAGCACCTAAAGTCGGTTCCTGACCAGCTGGGCTGTGGCTCGCACGTTGGTTTGCGTGCAGCCAGCAGCAACAGCCTGGTTGATCAGGCTCTGATCCACCAGGAGGCCTGGTCACAGACCGGGCTGCTTGGGCATTGACTCCCTGAACTCTCTCCAGGTAAACTACATGTAAACTCCAGGTGTGCTGCAAGATTTTTTTCATGCTGTGCACACTGACCACATAGACCCATTCTTTCATATGTAGGCCTACCAGCTTTTTCTCACTAGATTTGAGGGCACTAAAATTTAGGCATTCTAGTACAGTGGACCCCCGCATAGTGATATTAATCCGTGCAAGAGAGCTCATTGTTATGCGAAATTATCGTTATGCGAATGAATTTTCCCCATAAGAAATAATGGAAATCAAATTAATCAGTGCAAGACTCCCAAAAGTATGAAAAAATTTTTTTACCACATGAAATATACATTTTCCTACACACAAAGAGAAGGATACATGCGCAATAGTAGAGTAGTACATGCACAATATATGTTGTGCATGTACTTCTCTACTAAATGAAGAATAAATTACACCTTTATTGAAGATGCAGCAATGACTGTTGAGACAGTGTGTCCTGGGAGTGCCTTTTCCTCCTGAGTACTGTAGGTCCTATTTGGCATTTTCTTCCAGAACAGGCCTTATCACACTGTGTATGCCACTACGATTCTTAAATCTCTCAAACCAACCTTTGCTGGCTTTAAATTCACCAATATGAGCACTAGTTCCAGGCGTTTTTCCCTGTTCACCTGGGTGTTAGTCGACTGGTGTGGGTTGCATCCTGGGAGACAAGATTAAGGACCCCAATGGAAATAAGTTAGACAGTCTTCGATGACACTGACTTTTTTGGGTTATCCTGGGTTGCAAATCCTCTGGGGTTAATTGTTTCTTGGTATTCTCAATAAGCCACACCAACAACAGTGCTACAGCAGCAGCAGCAGCAGCAGCAGCAGATGATGCTACAGCAGCAGCAGACGATGCTACAGCAGCAGCAGATGGTACTACAGCAGCAGCAGCAGCAGCTGACGGTGGTACAACAGCAGCAGCAGCTGACAGTGCTACAGCAGCAGCAGACGATGCTACAGCAGCAGCAGACGATGCTACAGCAGCAGCAGACGATGCTACAGCAGCAGCAGACGGTACTACAGCAGCAGCAGCAGCTGACGGTGGTACAGCAGCAGCAGCAGCTGACGGTGGTACAGCAGCGGCAGGAGCTGACGGTGCTACAGCAGCACCAGCAGCTGACAGTGCAGCAGCAGTAGCAGCTGATGGTGGTACAGCAGCAGCAGCAGCAGCTGTACCACCAATAGTAGCGATGGTTGATTGGGGTTTATTATACAACCTGGCCAGCTCGGAGACACGCACTCCACTTTCATACTTATCAATGATCTTTTTCTTCATCTCTATAGTAATTCTCACCCTTATTGCTGTAGGGTTGGCACTAGAAGCTTTCTTGGGACCCATGGTCACTTATTTTGCAGATAAAGTCACCAAAAACACTGTAATAATACGAAATGTTCCGATTGTATGCTTGGATGTTACCGCGGAGGCTGGCTGGTAAACAATGCCACCGGCGGAACATGTGAGCGTGGCTCAGGCCGCACATAGACGCATCTCAGACGAACAGCATTGAGCGGGTTTTTTAGTGGTATGCGAGGCAAAATCTTGGCGATAAAATGTAGCGGTATGCGGATTTTACGTTATGTAAGGCCAATGGTATGCGGGGATCCACTGTACAGTAGACCCCCGCCTTACGATATTAATCCGTTCCTGAGAGCTCATTGTATGCCGAAATTATTGTAAGGTGAATTAATTTTCCCCATAAGAAATAACTGAAATCAAATTAATCTGTTCCTGATACCCCAAAGTATGAAAAAAAAAAAATTACCACATGAAATATTAATTTTAATACACACATACTGAAGAAGACATGCACAGTTACTACTGTACTAAGAATAGAATACATGACGCTTACCTTTAACGAAGATCTGGTGATGATTGATGGGATGGGAGGAGGGGAGAGTTATTGTTTAGTAGGGGAATCCCCTTCCATAAGGACTTGAGGTAGCAAGTCCTTTTCCGGAATTACTTCCCTTCTTCTTTTAATGCCACTAGGACCGTTACCTCAAAGAGACAGAAGGTCTCCCTTATGCCATGGCAGTTTCTCATCTCCGCTTCCAAGGGAGACTCCCACGTGTTTCTTATTCCCGTGTTTCAAAACATCCCCCCACTTCTAGTATCCCATCTTCTACACCCACCTCTGTGGTTACCTCTCCCATAATCACTCCTGTATCTAATCCTTTTGCTGTCCTCGGTTCAGACGTCCCTACTTCAACGCCTCAGTCTAATCTCGCTTCTTCGAGTTCTCTCTCACAAGCCTCAGTATCGACGAGACCTCGTACGACACCTCCTCCCAATCGTCCCTCTACTTCTCAAAAGTCAAAAAAAGGTCCGGTAACACCTCCTACCCATCTTCCACCTCCTCATTTTACCCTCCCTGTCTCTGTCCCTAGTTCTTCCCCTCTCACTGGCTCAGTTACAAGTGCAGAGGTTCACCCTCCTCCTCGTAATGTACCTTCCTCCCCTGTTCCCTCCCAAGTTTCTTCCTCTTCTGCCACCTCCCAGGTTCCTGCCTCTTCTGTCCCCTGCCACGCTTCTCCAGTTCCCTCCACCCTTTCGCCCCCCCCTACCTTGGTACAGTCCAATACAGTTCCAATCTTTACTCATCCTCCCCCTACCATTCCCAATATTGTCTCCCATACGACATCTCTGAATTCTGAAACACTTGAAGCAATCTCTGAATATATTGCAGAGACCAAACCATCAATGGACACTGATCCACCTTCCGCTCTTTCTCTCTCCTCTGCTCCATCTGCGCAACTCCTTTCTTCACAGCGCACCGTTCCTTCGCTGCTTGAACATTTTCCACTGCCTCCGCATGTGGACTTTTCTAACCCTTCTAGTCCGTAGGAACCCTTACCTGCAGATTTCAAGTATCTTTATCATTGCCAATCATGGCCTATTTACAGTGGAATATACGCGGCCTCAGGGGTAATCGGGGTGAGCTTCAGATGTTACTCTCCCAGTTTGCCCCTGTTGGTGTTTGCTTACAGGAACCAAAATTACACTCTGCTGTTATTTCTCACATCTCAGGCTATAATTTATTGTATTCTTCAGATCCTTTTCCTGATGGGACCTTTAATGAAAGTGCCCTTCTTCTCCGCACTGATATTCCGTACCATCAGCTATTTGTTCATACTTCGCTGCATTACACAGCAGTCCGTATCCACTTGCATAGGTGGTATACGCTCTGTTCTTTATATCTCTCTCCTTCTCGGGCATTATCTATTCCGGATTTTGCCTTCCTTGTTTCGTCATTACCGCCACCAATTCTGTTACTTGGTGATTTTAACGCCCACCATTTCCTCTGGGGGGAGTCTCACTGTGATTCCCGTGGAATTCAGTTAGAGGCTTTTCTTGCCACCCACCCCCTCCATGTTTTAAATACAGGTACTCACACCCATTTTGATCCTCGGACTCATACTCTCTCTTGCATCGATCTCTCAGTTTGCTCTTCCTCCGCCGCATTAGACTTCACTTGGTCTGTTCTCCCGGACTTACATGACAGTGATCATTTCCCAATCATTCTTACTTCCCCTTCATATTCGCCACCTCTTCGCACCCCACGCTGGCAATTTAATCGGGCAAATTGGAACCTTTACTCACACCTAACTGTTTTTAAAGAGGTTCCTTCTTCGTCCTCCATCGATGAGCTTTTACACCTCTTCTCATCCTCCGTTTTCACCGCAGCTTCTCATTCTATACCCCAAACTTCGGGCAGGCATTCTCAGAAATGCGTGCCTTGGTGGTCTCCTGCTTGTGCTCGTGCAGTACGTTTGAAACGCGCTGCATGGGGCAGGTACCGGTACAATAGAACCACAGAGCGACTCCTTGATTTTAAACAGAAGCGTGCGATCGCTCGCCGTGTCATCCGTGATGCTAAATGCACTTGCTGGCGGGATTATGTCTCCACCATCACCTCTGCTTCCTCTATGAGTGCAGTCTGGAAAAAAGTATGAAAACTGAGTGGTAAATATTCTCCTGACCAGGCTCCTGTTCTGCGGGTTGCCGGTGTTGATATAGCAAACCCACTAGATGTTGCCAATGAAATTGGCAATCATCTGGTCCGTATTTCTCAGGGACTCCATCTATGCCCCTCATTTCTTTCCTCAAAGTCTGCCAGAGAGTTAGCACCCTTGGACTTTTCTTCTCTCAGAGAAGAACAGTATAATGTGCCTTTTACACTTCAAGAACTGGAGGCAACACTCTCAGCTTGTCGATCATCGGCAGCTGGGCCCGACGACATTCATATTCGTATGCTACAACATTTACATCAGTCAGCCCTTGCAGTCCTATTACGCCTTTACAATCTTATTTGGTCACAAGGAGTTCTTCCACAGCTGTGGAAATCCGCCATTGTTCTCCCTTTCTGCAAACCAGGCACTACGGGACATGAAACCTCCCACTATCGTCCCATTGCTCTTACCAGTGCAGTTTGCAAAGTAATGGAACGCCTAGTAAATAGACGTTTAGTGTGGTATTTAGAGACACACAACAGTCTCTCCACTCGTCAATATGGCTTTTGTAAGGGACGTTCTACCATAGACCCCTTACTACGCTTGGATACGTATGTTCGTAATGCCTTTGCGAATAACCACTCAGTTATTGCCATATTTTTTGACCTTGAGAAGGCATATGACACAACTTGGAGGTATAATATTTTAGCCCAAGCCCACTCCTTAGGCCTTCGAGGCAATCTACCATCCTTCCTTAAGAACTTTTTAACTGACAGCCATTTCCGTGTTCGGGTTAATAATGTGCTCTCCCCGGACTTTATCCAAGCTGAAGGTGTCCCCCAGGGATGTGTTCTGAGCACAACACTTTTTCTCCTTGCTATTAATGATTTGGCCTCTAGTCTTCCATCAAATATTTGGTCATCACTCTATGTTGATGACTTTGCTATTGCCTGTGCAGGCGCTGACTGTCACCTCCTTACAGTTTCTCTCCAACATGCAGTCGACCGTGTTTCCAATTGGGCCACCACACGTGGGTTTAAATTTTCCAGCACTAAAACCCACCAAATCACTTTCACTAGACGCTCTGTCATCTCCGATCATCCTTTGTACCTCTATGGCTCCCGTATCCCTGAACGTGATACAGTCAAGTTTCTGGGCCTCCTCTTTGATCGTAGGTTATCCTGGAAACCTCACATTACCTCTCTGAAGGCAACTTGTCACAGCCGGCTGAACCTTCTTAAAACCCTTGCTCATCTTTCGTGGGGAGCTGATCGTCGAACCCTCCTTCGCCTACATTCCACCCTTATTTTATCGAAACTTGATTATGGTGACCAGATCTATTCAGCGGCATCTCCTGCTACTCTCTCTAGCCTTAACCCCATTCATCACCAAGGATTACGTTTATGCCTTGGTGCTTTCCGCTCTTCCCCTGTCGAGAGCCTCTATGCAGAAGCGAATGTTCCATCCTTATCCGATCGCTGTGATGCCCATTGCCTGCGCTACTATGTACGCTCTCATGATCTCCGCAATCCTTCCATTTATAGAATGGTCACTGATATTAGTAGACATTCTTTATTTGTTCGCCGCCCCTGTTTACTCCGTCCCTTCTCTCTTCGCCTTCATTCGCTCTTGTCTTCTCTTCAACTACCACCTTTCTATGTACATGTAGCATCTCACTTTTCCCTACCCCCCTGGGAAGTTCCAGCTGTTCGAGTCTGTTCTTTCTCCCTCCCTTGCTCGAAAGCCCAACTGTTTACGGTCGCTTCCCGCTCTCTTTTTCTTGACCACTTTCACTCTCATTCTCATGCCATTGCAGTGTACACAGATGGCTCTAAGTCTTCTGATGGCGTAGGATTCGCAGCAGTGTTTCCGGACAGCGTCGTACAAGGGCATTTACTACCTTCGGCTAGTATTTTTACTGCTGAATTATATGCCATCCTTACAGCACTTATCCGTATTGCATCTATGCCTGTGTCATCATTTGTGGTTGTCTCAGACTCCCTTAGTGCTTTACAGGCTATACAAAAATTTGATACACCTCACCCCTTAGTCCTCCGTATCCAACTTTGGCTATGCCGCATCTTTACCAAGCATAAAGATATTGTTTTTTGTTGGGTCCCTGGTCATGTTGACGTACAGGGCAATGAACAGGCAGACACTGCTGCGCAGTCAGCAGTACATGACCTACCAGTTTCTTATAGAGGTATTCCATTTACGGACTATTTTGCTGCAATATCTTCCCACCTTCACACCCGTTGGCAACAACGTTGGTCTACTATGCTCGGCAACAAACTTCAGTCTATTAAACCGAGTATAGGTTACTGGCCGTCTTCTTATCACCAGTGTCGAGGTTGGGAGACTACTCTCTCCCGTCTTCGCATTGGCCATACTCGTCTTACTCATGGATATCTCATGGAGAGGCGTCTTGCTCCTCTCTGTGAGAATTGCCAAGCTCCATTATCAGTCAGCCAGATTCTGTTGGACTGCCCACTTTATCAACGAGCACGCAGAATTTACCTCTGTCGTCGTCTTCGCTCCGCTGCTCTCTCTTTACCTTCCCTTCTCGCTGATGGACCCACCTTTCATCCGGACTCTCTCATTGACTTTTTGACAACGACTGACTTACTTCACAAATTCTGATACCTTCAGCCCTTTCTACTTCAATCTCTTGCTACCTTCTACCCCCGTACTATCCCCTGCCCCGCTGTTTTCTGTAACCTGCTGATCATCCCCCCTCCCTTCTGCCATCCAATTCCCTTGCTTCCTTCCCTACCCTGCAGTGCTGTATAGCATTTGTGGCTTAGCGCTTCTTTTTGATTATAATAATAATAATGTACTTGTGGGTGCTATCCAATCCATACTGGTCTTGGATAGATATGGATAAGATTGTGAGGTCGAAGGAACCACCTGCCATGACCAGGGGGGGTTAAGTTTTCTCACATATCTACACGGGATGACTACGGTAAACAATATAGGGTTGTCTCCCAATGAGATTACTTGTATGTATATAATGTTGAGGTACATACAGGTAATCACCCCTAGAAAATTTTCCACTGCCAAACATACAACAAGAACTTACGGCAAGAACATAGGTAAACAAAAAAAAATACATGTCGCAGGGTCATGAATTGACATATATACACTTTCATTGATGCAAAACCTTACATATGTATAAATTGTATGTATAACATGACCTCTGACAAAGGCTCAATACACTTGAACATAAAATATACAGAGAAGTTATGTCAGTTAAATCCCATCCTTCGCATTAATCAAAAAACCAAAACCTAACATCACAATCTTACTAGAACATCTACATACGCATCCCTAACAATACAGCTTTACATATACCAACATACGAATATACAGAAAAAGAATACAGCTTAGAATACAAAAACTGAAGTGCTATACTGTTACAATAAACCCATATACATAATCTCAGACACAAATGGACTACGTCACTAAACTGTCTAGATATGTCTGTATACCATACAGACTAAAGCTTAACATCAAGAACTTAGCATTGACACCAAACCGGTATCAGGGTACAGACCATAATTATAAACTTTATATATGTATGATTCGATTCTTTTTAAAGTTTTACATAACGTCTGACCCTTGACAAAGGCACAATACAATAGTAAGGGATACACACACACACACACACACACACACACACACACACACACACACACACACACACACACACATGTACACACAAATAATTTCACAAAATCACATTAATCAAATGCACTGTATGCACAAAGCAAAACAGTATATAAGTATATCTCATCATGCAAAAACCCAGCATGCAACATAAATACAAATTAAAACACACTTCATGTCGCAAAGAACATATTACTCAAGAATCGTGTCATACAAGACCGATACACATCAAAATTATACGTAAAAAATCTACTATATTAAACCTACATTCTGAAAAGTCTTATATCTGACATAACGAGACCTTGAGCTCTACATCCACACTTGGCTGCCATAAAGTCTCAATGAAAACCAGGAAACCATTCCAAACCCACATTCACAACACTCTCAGACCCCCTCCCAAGGAGGCGAGACCGCTGTGACCCCCTGACTCCCTACAACCTATGAAAACCCCTTCACTCACACATTATCAATCAGAGATTTACGAGAATCCCTAACGTTAGCATTCTATACCCCTCTGAGAAAGCCTGATCCCACCTCCTCCCATTCAAATCTGTTACGACACATAGTACGATAGAACGTTACCGCAAGAACCTTCCTTCTCTCCTCTCTATCCCCTCTCCCCCTCATCACCCACAACATATATATATAATCTACCATGATATAATCTAAAGCTCTTGTGACACCCTCGTCTAACCCACCCATATCTAGACTTAAAGCACGCAAAATCGACACCCCACGGCCCCCCACCCTCTGTACCAACCTACTTAACCAGCACCTAACCTCATCTAGCCCTTCACAAAAGTAAACTACATGGAACACTGTCTCATCCCCTCCACAGATACCACACCCCCCACCCTCTACAACCTGTCTGTTTCGTAGTATCTCACCAGACGGAAGGATCCCATGTAGAAAACGAAACATTACCTCACGCGCCCGAGGGTTTAACTTCATTTTACTAAATCTAAACCAAATACTCTTCCACGCATACATGGGGAACAAACCCTCAACTGGGACAACGCACCTACCTACAAGTAACCTACACAAAACCCTTATACGAACCTTTCTCAGTTCCCTAACCAACATCACAGCCCTTAAGTTTAATATGTTTATTATGCACCCCATACCCATCCTGTGGGCGGTAGTCAAAAGATTACAGAGGTACATAATTGGTCCAGGGACTGGACTCCAAAGTTTTGATAGCTGAGCAAGTTACAGAGGTAATGAACTAGATCTGGTCATAATCATGACCAAGTTACAAAGGTAATGAGCTCCAGGTAGAGCTGGTCACACTCATGAATAATTGCAAAGGTAATGAATCATAAACACATTAATCATGAGAATTTACAAAGGTAATGAGCTCCAGGTAGAGCTGGTCAAAATCATGACAAGTTTCAAAGGTAATGAATGATAAACACGTTATCACATGATTACAATCATAGACAAATTACAGAGTAATGAGCAGTTAACAAACATAGCAGGGAATTCATCCATTGCCCCAACAACAGATGTTGCTAGGTGCCTGTCTCTCCTCGGCAGACAGCCATTGCAAACAGCAGCAAGTTGCCCCGGGATCTGCTGCCTGCACGAGCACCATCGACCCTGCCCAAGAGGTCCAAGAAGCCAGTGGTTCCGTTAGCAGCCCGATGAAGAGCTGTCCTAGGGACATGGCAACGTTCTGGTGGATGCCAAGTTGACTGAAGATCCCAGGCCCTCATGTGCACGGATGTTGAAGCTTGAGGAACTGAGTACACACTGCCTGTGGCACACCTGACAGCTGACTCGCGGTCGAACTCCACGATGCTGTCCCTGTAGTGGAAGTTCCTGTGAGCCCGGCACTCCCTGCAGTGCCATCACTGACATCGTGGGTTAGGGGAGAAGTACACTCTATAGTTGGGGTGGCACTGGGAGTTGGGTGGGTGAGGCGGGGGAGATGCGCAGGGGTGAGGCGCTATGAGAGGGTCACTGTTTACTACACACGCCCTCCCCCTCCCCCCAGCGGAGAAGGGGGGCACTGACTGGTCCTGACTCAACAACACCAAACCTTCAGCACAACACTTCAACTATTTACGCTGAAACGATGCACTGGGATGTCCGTTCGCTGCTCTGGTATCTTCTCAAAGCAATCACACTGAGTTCTGTTAAGTAGGGACCTGGTCAGCCTCTTTGACCAGGAGCTATCCTTGAAAATCCCGCAGCTAGCCTGCTACACAACCTGCCGCATTGGCCATGTTGAGGGCAGTGGCATCACAGCCCTCAAGACGATTTCGCATTCCCTCAACTCCATTCCTCGATACCACTTACCCAGCCTGTCGTGTATCCTTCGCAACTGCCCCGCGTTCACACCCTCACACAACACTTCCCATTTAATAAACACACATTTAGTCCTCTGTCTCAAATCCATCAACCCCAACCAACCCTGACTTATAGGTAACATTACAACTTCCCTCCATAAACAATCATGACATGAACCCCACAAAAATTTGTACACTCATCTTAGAATCCCCGCAATTGCTGTCCCTGTAATTGGGAACACAGCTGCAACATGCCAAATCTTACTATACAATAAAATGTTTACGACTATCACTTGCTGTATAAGGGTTAGGTGCTGGGGTCTCCAGAACACCTAGACGCCCCACGATCCTTTCCAATAACCTATCCGAGTTTTCCTCCCGTGCCGCAACCATGTCATCCTTATAAATAATACCACAAATCTTTAAAGACACCGCCCATTCTTTAACATTACATCTCCCCCCCACACCCACACCCACACCCAAGAACCCAACCCTATGCATCTTGACTTCGCACAATTTACCTGCATACCTGTGGCACTTACAAATAATTGCGCAACCTCGTCCAACACTCCCATTGACATCCCTTCACGAATGAGAACAGTGGTGTCGTCAACATATCCAATTAAACCCGGCCAGGCCCTCCCACCCCCCACACTTCCCTAACATGGTGTACATAAACTACGTTCAACCATTCTATAAAAGGGGTCCTGGAAACACGCAAACAATATTTGGGACATGGGGTATCCCTGTCTAAGGCCTCTACCCATTGCAATATCCCTCCCCATACACCCATTAATCTGTATCCTCATTTTCGCCCCCTTGTATAACGTATTTACCCACTCGACTATTTCCTCCCCAAAACCCTGTCTCCTAAGTATAACCTGCAAAGCTCTCCTTTCCACTCTATCATATGCTCCCTGCCAGTCTAGAGCCAACAAAGTCGCCCCTCCACCCCCACACTTAGCTTTCACAAAACTTCTCAGTATCACATATCCTTCAATCATAGACCTTCCCTGCAACCCAAACTGAGATTTTGACACAACCCTTCCCACAACACATTTGAACCTATTACCTAAAATTTTTGCAAGCACCTTATAGTCTGCACACATCAGTGATATGGCTCGGTACTCCTGAAGGGTGGGCTGCCCCTTGACCTTCGGGACCAACACTACAACTGCTGTAGCCTGCTTCTCCCCCAACTTACCCTTCTCCTTCATACGATTAAATAACCTAACTATAAATCCCCTTATTAACGTCCAATGTTGTAAATAAAACTCTACTGGGAGACAGTCAATAAACCGGCTCTTTCCCCTTCCTCATTCCCTTTAACGCATTCTCTATTTCCTCTGCCGTAATAGTCCCACCTAAAGCCTTTCTATCACTATTTTCTAAATTACACGTCACATACGTACACACCTTGTCCAATGCCACGTCACCCACCCCCCCACTGTTCCAGTACTTCTCGTACCAAGCCTCCACATATGCACACATCCCCTTCGTGGTTCGTATCTCCTGCCCTGCTCTATAATTCCCAACCATCTCCATTACCTCTAAACGTGGGATAGTCGTCACTGCCTGCCTTTGCTTTTGATGCCGCAAAACACACGCTGACGGCTTGTCGCCCCAAAGCACTTCTTCCACCCCTGCCTGCACCCTTACAGCTTGAAACCTTTCATTTTGCAACACCCTCAACCTCCACTTTATTTCAGCTATTTCA
>NW_027198769.1:0-25000 GCF_038502225.1 Cherax quadricarinatus
CGATTATTTTCTGACTGTGCTCTTACTGTTTGACTGAAACAAGTTGTGTTCCCGCTACCGTTACAACAGAACTATCGACTCGTTCCTAGCTTTCAAACCGACGTGGGTGTCTATCCATCATGTTATGCGAATTGTGAAACTTACTTCTAGGCTAGCTTACGTGTATCCAGAAAATTCCACTACTTATATGTGTGCAGATTGCAAGAAGATACAGAAGTTCATTGTTAAGTACATTCCAGACCCCCTTCCAGTTCTCACGGTTCCAGGTGATAGGGTTGCAGACTCTGTTGGGGTTGCTACTGTAATTGGGCATCACCTTGTCTATGAATCCCAAGGGCTACATCTCTCCCGTTCATTTCTTTCCTTTAAACAAGAGAGGGAGTCAGTACCTCTGGATTTTACTTTTTACATTGCAAGATGCCCTTCAGGATCTGAGAATTTGCGTCAATACTTTTCACGTGCCAACTGACAGTAGTTGGGTCAGATGAACCAACTGACAGTAGCTAGATCTGATGACATTAATGTCAGTTTGCTTCATTATTAACAACCAACGGAGCTCGTAGTCCTCTTAAGCTTTTTCAGTCTCATATAGTCCCAAAGGGTTCTCCTCCTTTATTGGAAAGCTACCGTTATCCTGCCTTGTCATAATCCAGATACTGTCGGCTATAACAACTCTCGTTACACACATCTTGTTTTTACTAGTGTAGTATGTAAGTTGTTAGAACGCTTGGTTAACAAATCTTTGGTATGGTACCTGGTGACTATCGACGCCTTAATCCACTGGGATACCTACGTTCCAAGTACTTTCGCTAACAATCTGCCCGATATTGTAGTCTTTCATTTATCCCGAAGAAGGTTATGGTATAACTTGGCGCTACGTAATCTTGGCCTAAGCCCATTCCTTGGGCCTCCTAGGAATTTTACAGCTTTTTCTCGGGGATTTCTTGTCGAAAAGGCATTTCTGCGATCAGGTAAATAACTTTTTACCTTCGTCCAGAATAAAGAAGCCATTCTTGACGTTGCCACTGTTATCCCATCCGATATTTGGTCGTTTCTTCATGTCGATGATTTTGCTATAGTTTGTGTTAGCCGTAATTGTCATCCTGTAGCGGCCTTGTTTTTTAGAATGTCATTGATTGCGCTTCCCACCAGGCCACCATTCATGGGTTTAAATATTTCGTTGTCAAAACAAATCAGATTTTTATCACAGGTGCTCTGTTATCCCCTATACTGTTCTACACCTCTATGGTTCATGTATCCCTGAGCAAGATGCGATTAATATTCTCGGTGTTCTGTTTGGTCGCTGAATGTCCTGAAAGCCTCTCATAATCTCCCTGAAAGCTGTTTGTCATTGCTGCCTGAACCTCCTTAAAGCTGCAACTCATCTTTCTTGAGGGCTGATAAACAAACCCTTCTTCGACTTTATTCAGTCCTAATCTTATGTAAACTAGACTCCTGTGACAATTATTTTCTTCAGATTCCCTTAAAACTTTGAACTTGATCTCATCATCAAGGGTTATATTTGTATCTCAGGGCTGAGTCAAGAGTCTACTGTATGTAGAGAGACGAATGCCCTATCTTTGTAATAGCGTCGACTCTATTGTCTCCTTTATTCTACGACCATCACGATCCTTCTACCTATAGAAAGTGACGGATATTTGTATGGTTAATATGTTTAATCGTCGTTCCTATTTATTACGACCCTTTTGTCTCTGTATAAACTCTGTTGGCTTCCCTTCATTTACCTCCCCTATACTTTCACCCTTCATCTTAGTTTCCTCCTCGTTCCTTGGGAGGTTCCAATAATTCTTGTTTGTTCCTCCAGACTTCCTTCTGCGAAAACTTACTTGTCTGCTCTAACTTCACTCTCGCTCTTATATTGATCATTTACAGTCTCATTCTCATGCTACTTCAGTGTACACTGATGTTTCTGAATCCTCTGATTCAGAACCATCCAAGGTCATTTACTAGAATCGGCCAGTATTTTCACAGCCTACTTAAGTATAGTTCTCACCGCTACGATACACATTGCTTCAGTGTTTGCCTCTTCTATAATAGAGGGTCCTGATTCCCATAGTGCATTACATGCTCTCTAGAAATGTGACTCCCCTCATTCTATCGTGTTTCGTATTTAACTTTGGCTATGCAGTATTTCTAGCAAACCCGTAGATGTCGTTTGGTCCTTGGACATGTTGATATTAGGGGCAACGAGGAAGGAGACTCCATCACTTGGTCAGTTGTTCATGACCTCCCAATTTTCCACAGAGGTATTCCTTTCTCGGAGTACTTTTCAGTGATCTCTCGACAACTCTGCAACAGGTAGCAACAACTTTGGTCTTAGTTGAACCACAACAAATTGTTTTCTGTCTGACCACTTTAAGATTTCCACCATCTTCCCACCAATGTCGTTTTTGGGAGACAACATTCTCTATTATGCGTTGGCCACACACCTCACCCACAGACACATTATGGAAAAATGCCCAGTAACGTTCTGCAAGGACAGTCAGATGGGCAGCAGGATTCACCTCTGACGTCTCAACCTATTTATTATATGTGACTTCCTCACTGAAAGTCTCGCCTTTGACTTAATGGAAACTTACCTATTACAACAACTTAGATGCATATTGTTGCTCTTTCACTCTCATCCCCCACTTACCCCTAACCTTCGACCAGAGATTAGTGTTTGAATATTTCGCCTGTTCTGCGAATTCTAAACATTGTAAAAATCTCTCGTTGTTTGATGCATGCAGAGGATGAGATGAAATAACTAACACCACATGCCTGAATGCTGGCTGCCTTGGATCTAGCGTTGGCTGGTCGCCAAGGTATTGGTCCAGTGTGGTATGATGATTAAAGCACTGCGTATCTTGTCCCAAGATTCGTACGTTCGAGTCTCCTTCGACCAGATATATATATATATATATATATATATATATATATATATATATATATATATATATATATATATATATATATATATACAACAAGGATGTATCTTTTCACCAATCTTCAACACCAAGGCCAATTTTGTCAAGATACAACACTTGCCCCCATATCAAGAAAAGCGAGAACACAGTTTCTATGCCACAAGACGGGCAGCAAACAGTAACTACACTCTGTATCCTTCTCACTATCCCTATCGGAGACCATTCAGCACAATAATATGATTGAAATTAAGTTAACTGACCAAATGAAATTACTGACCAACAGCCGGTTCGAACTTCATCCTGTTCAATACATGTTTCATAACAAGAAACTATAAAGGTATTGCTGGGGATGTCTCTTATGTTAGCTATGGGAGGTAAAAGCTGTTAGCTAGTAAATGAAGGAAGTAGCTCTTTAACCCTGTTAAAGCCCTTGTGAAGGCATTCTCAGCCCTGTAACAACTTCAGACAGTATTACCAAGGCTGGCTCCTCCTCAGGAAAATTAATGAATAGAAAAAGAAATAATTCACAAAGATAAACACTTTATTATTTATTAATGCAAAGATAAAACATTGAAACATGAAGGTGTATCCTACTTTAAAGAAAAATGAAAAATGAAATGGAAAAATGACATTTGAATTCAACGCTAATATGTACAGTTATACTGGGGTGTCTGGTTGATGTTGACACTGTCTTGTAGAAATTATAGCCGTTACTGATGATGTGGGGGGGGGGTCACAGGTGTTGGTGACAACCCAACGACTAGTTCTTCACAGAGTCTGTAGCCTTGAATAGTCAGTCCAGATGACAGGAACGCAGGTTCTTTACCACTGCAAAGATGAGGGGTAGTGTCCTGTACAATTAATCAGGTAGGTAGATCATAAAGTGACGTCTCATGGGCTGTTTCAGTCTGTCTCCTTCAACACTTCTCGTTGGTTGGCAGGTGACCCGATCTGTCATTCCAAGCTGGAAAGAGAGACAGGTTACCCACTGCTTAAGAAATCACTCTCCATGATAAGTGTAAGATACTTAAAAAAGGTAGTGATTATCAAAAAGTCTTATGTGGAGCTTAAAACTGAAAGGACAATGTTTAAAAAGTGAAGCTTTCAACCAATATCCACTAGAATAGGAGCAGAGGCTTTTACTTACAGTTGTGCTGGGAGCTGTGAGTCAAGTGATTACTGTTTGGCCGTCACCTTTCGGGGTGGAGAAAGGGGGGGGAGAGGGGATAGCGGGAGCTAGACTGACCCTACCTTAACAAGCAGCCAGCAATCAAACTATCATCACCATATACTCGCTCGCTACTCCTATCTGTTGAACTTTTCCCTCACAGCCCTTGTATAAATATAGGAAAAAAATAGCAAATCAAAGATCAGTAGAGAAAGAGAAGTATCAGTAGCTATTGCAGCCTTAGTGTCCGAGAAGGTACTGTATAATTTAATATTTTTTTTTTTTAGGTAATTCAGAAGAGGACGATTATAAAACTCGGTCCCTCTGTCCGTGTGTAATCTCGAAATTCCACGGAAGGTGGGGCTTTCTATAATATTTCGTAAGGCTGACAAGACGCTTTTTGAGTTTTTTCTGACTAGTCCTACCGCCTTCATTAACCTTGAAAAGACATCAATGCATAACAAAATATATTTAATGCCACCATTGTGGGAATGTAATAAAGTCATGTCCGCCAAGTCGCAGGTGAGTATAATGCGAGGGGCAGCGGCTATGATTTTCCGTCTGGGAAATCGCAGAGGCTGCAATTTATGCAAAGTATAGGCCCTCTGAGAAGAGAGATAATCTACTACGTCTTTATAAGTAATAGAGGCGTTTTTCTCCCTAGCTGCTCTAAAAAGTTTGTTAACATTCCCAGTAAAGCCACCGGGGCTATTGACGTCTCTATATACTTTTTCTAGAATTTTCCTTTTATGTGAATTTAAGGCCATTTTTGTTTTTACCAGTGGTATACAGTTTCACAGTTGCCCTCTCCGGTAATGAAGCTTCGTAATTGAATTTCCTCTGGAGCGGTTAAATCAACCAGAAGATAGCCGTATTTATCCGCAGTGACGTGACGATATATCTCAACAAATTTCGGGGCTAGATTTTTTCCATAAATTTGTCGCCCGAGACATTCCAACTGAGACAGATCTCGTTGTCTTAATAAAATATATTGGCTACAATTAAGCGTGATCGTGCGAGCGTATTTTCCTTGTGGAAATAAATTTTGAGATATGAGAATTACGGATATTTGCTCGTGTCTTCCTCTAGTAAATATATTAACTATAATATCACTCTTAGCTGCTTCATTAAAAAGGTCATCAATTATATACAGAGAGCTATTGTCTGTCTCAAGGGGATTTTGGTAATCCGCCGGGTTAATGAGACCTTTCACTAAAATGATTTTCTCACTAAGAGAGGTGATTTGTTTCAAAGGGTGAGTTTTATCATCCAGACTGGAAATGATTATTCTCGCGAAAGAACCGGCATATTTCTGACATAAACGCTCCACTAGACTGTTCTTGCCTGCCCCGCTAAAACCAGCAACAAGTATTCTTGCAGGCTCTCTGAAAATATTCAACTCTTCCTCTGTAAAGGTACAGACCTTGTCCATCTTCCCATCTCAAATGAGCCTTTTTTGTGGAAGAATCATCTTATATATAAACATTTCTTTTTAGTTCAAAGCAGAGGGGAGGGGGGAGTTTATCCCGGAGATGAAGATAACAATGCCAGCATGTCCTTCTCCCGCCAGAAGACCATAGAAAAAAGCCCGACCGACAGTGAAGGTCGTCTGGATATTACGCAGTTTCACTTCCTCGGGCGGGGCCCCTACGCCAGGTGGCGGTGGGTAGAATGGAGGTCACAGACAAAGAGAAGCAGGCCCCGCCACTTTCTACCAGCTGATGGCTATATTTATTTATTTATTTATTTATTTTTATTTTGGGGAAAAATATATTATTATTATTATTTTTAAGAATATTTAGTTTTGGCGATGGACAGAATCTATAAATTAATCTTTCCCTCGCCTCGGCTTTATACAAATGGGAAATTCACATGACTATGGCAATTTACATAATCCTCCCTACTTGCCCGGTCTAAATTCTTATTTTTTCGTTCGGGAAAAGAGTTCTTCCCAGATTTTATCCCTCTTACTTTATTGACAATAAGAAATCTTTTCTAGATTATATTTATAATATATAGACTTGCAGAGATTTTTGTTTAAAAGATTCTCGTGAAAATAGAGAGAGACTGATGTGAAAAACCGTACCTCTACTTTGGGGAAAATTAAGCACCTTATGAGCACGCTATCCTAAAAGTGAGCTATAAATACGCTCACCTTTTCGTCTAGGGCGAAAGGTGCTCTTCCCGCTCACTCAAGAAAGTTACCAGCTTAGATTAGTGCAGGTAAAAACTTCTCTATCTATGGGAGATTAAAATATTATCTATAATTTAAATAATTTATGGAATATGAGCGAGTGTGTATTTACAGCTATGGCTCGTCACCCAGCTCGCAGATGCCACCTATGCGGGCGATTATACCCTCAGGATGCAGCTCATCACACATTCCCCTGTAGTTTCTGCGGGCTATCAGTGTGTGTAGCGAATGTCACAGCTCATCGCAGGAGATGCGTGACAGGTGAGATTACCAGGTTATTGCTCTGAATTGATGTTTTCTTAAAACTGCTATTTTCAGATAATGAAATAAGTCTTTGAGCTAATAATAATTTTTTCCAACAGTTGGGGCGGGGCAATACTCCAAGCAGATGATCCGGGGGGCGGGCCAGGAAGAAAGAGGTGAGCGCTCTTTTCTTAATCAATTATTTTTATTAACAGTCAAACATTTTTAAGATATGTTTATAAAGTATCTCACTAACAAGAATAAAAATCATTTTGAGAACTGCATATATTCCATAGATTGCTTAGCTTCTCCCAGTTTTATACTTTAACAGTAACATTTTTTAAAAGATCGCTCGAGTTATAATTAGCCTAGTATGACACTAAAACAAAATAATAATAAATAACTTTCGCTAATTATATTATGCAGATCAGTCTGTGTCCTCCGATGAATCTTCGACCGTAACACTCCCACAAGAGCAAGTTGAGCCGATTGCCGGTCCCAGTGGATGGAGACCAGCCACCACAAGTGACAGCTCCTCTTCCAAGGATCATTACTACTCTTTCTTGGGTTCCCCCTCCTCTGCTAAGCGAAGGTTCACTTCAGGTAAAAAAAATTTTCGTTCAGATGAGGAAGAGAGTGAAATGGGAGACGATTCCATTTCAGAGGAACCTCACATAACACATCAGTCGGAATGTTTTCAAGGTCACTTCCACCGAATAAAATATTCAATTCCTGGCTCTCATAAACACGACCCCATATTATTTCTTCAGTCCTTCGCAACAACATTTATACAGCATATATTGCATTTTATCACTGTTCTATCAGGACGAGCACTTTATGAAAATGCTCTTAGGATTTATGCCGAACTGAGCCTTATTTTGCGCAGACAGTCGCTACTGGGAGAGGATGACAGTCGTGAGCATTATATAACTTTTCCCGCGCAACTAGTTACACGAGATGATACATCTCGGCTCTTACGGTCATGGAGGGAGTACCTTAGCACGCGATTAGAAACTGAAATTTCATCGGGCGAGGGATCAGGCTTCATACTAGATTATATAAAGGGTTTTCATATTGTAATATGCAAGAATGGAGTGCGTGGATACCTAGGAGACTATATAGAATATCCCACATCTTTACGAGGGAAAAATCAGATATTTAACCCGAGAGGAGTAAAAAATAGCTATTTTATTCAATGTCTGGCGGCCTTTTTCTGTCGTAGACTTGGCTGGGGCTGGTATAAAATCAGACGATATTTATCTAGATGTGATAGCCTTCAGAAATTTGTCAATTACTCGCGAGTGACTCTCCCTGTCCAGTGGAGTGACATCCACAAACTCGAGTCTGACAACAAAATATCAATATTTATTTATTGCTTAACTTCTCATGAAGGGACCTATCATGCTACTTTATGTCGTCGGGGTAGTAATAAATATTCACTGGTAGTGCCCCTGTTATTGTTGGGAAAGACTCATGTAGCTTTAATCAAACACTTCCAGAAATATATGAGAATTTTCTCGAGAAAACATTCACGCAATAAGCACTTTTGCTTGAATTGTTTAAGTGAATATAGTGACATTTGCAACTTAAAAACTCACTTCAATTCATGCGACAACCAACAAAAGTTGATTTTTCCCCCAGCTGGAAGCGTTTGCAAATTCAAAAATACTCACAAGGGCTACTTGCCCTCTCATACTGCCTTTGTGGATTTAGAAGCTTACCTCGATAATCGTAAGCCAGAGGGGGTAATAACAGCTAGACACGTAGCAATAGCTTATGGCTATATAGTGATAGACAGAAATAACACTATAATAGATAGATATGTCCATCGGGGGGTACAGTGTATTGATCATATGTATGATAGACTTTCGTCTTTATGGGATTGGATAAAGATGAACACTCCCTGTTATCCGCTTCATATGACCAGGGAGCAGCATATACATTTTGCCATACAGAAGAAGTGCAACTTCTGTCATCAGGACTTTACTCTTACCAAACCAAAGGTGAGGCATCATGACCATCTAATGCCTAAGGCTAATTATTTAGGAGCACTCTGCAATAATTGCAATTTAAGGCAGAAAAATTCAGGTAAATATTTGCCTGTTATTATTCATAACCTATCATATGATATGGCTTTGATAATTAAAGAACTAAGTGTTAAAGCCCCAACCAATGTTTTAATGAAACAGGGATATAAATTCCTAAAGGTAGAAATAGGAGCACTACGTTTCCTGGATAGTCTAGCCTTCTTGTCCGCTGGTTTGGCTAGTTTGGCTCAGGCGCACATAGCTTCAAAATCACCCTTGAAATTCACAGAGGCGATGATAAGTCATCTACCCCCCGAAAGTTGGGGATGCTTATTAACCGGCAAACAAGTGTTTCCTTATGAATATTGCAGCTCCCCAGAAAGGCTCGAAGAGAAGACTTTACCCCCAAAAAGAGCTTTCTACAGTTCTCTGTCTAAGAAGCATATTAGCCAAGAAGAATTCGATCATGCTCATCTGGTTTGGGAGAAAACAGCTTGTCAAACTCTAGGAGACTATCTCCTAGTATATCTCAGCTGTGATGTAGGGCTTCTGGCTGACATATTCACCTTGCATAGGAGATTATTATACAACATCTATAATCTAGATGTTGTTCACTATGTTTCTCTCCCCGGTTTTGCCTATGATGCTTTCTTAAAAACCAGTGGAGTGGAATTAGAATTAATTACTGATCAGGAGCTTTATAACATCATACAGTCTAATATAAGAGGCGGCTTCACCACTGCTGTTAGGACGTTTGCTCAAGCCAATAACCAGTTCATTAATCCCAATTTTGATGAGAAAAACTTAGTAAGTAAATTTTTGCTATACTGGGATTTTAATTCTCTTTATGGTTCTTGCATGACTGAGGCGCTGCCCTACGCAAACATTCGAAAACTCTCACCCGCAGAAATGGTGAGTTTTCTCGCAAATGGTGGTCTTCTCCAGAAGAATCCTCAAGACTCTATAAAAGGTTACTGGCTTCTTATAGACACTCTAGGAATAGCCCCAGAATTAGCTCGCTACACAGATGACTTGCCACTATGTCTCTATCACAAACAGATAACATTAGATGATCTATCTGAGTACAGCAAACAGCTATTGGCAATCAGTAATCAAAAACTACCCCGTAAAAATACTAAATTAGTGGGGGACCATCTCCCCAAACGAAACTACCTAATATCATTGCCTTTATTGCAGTTGTTTTTGGGGATAGGTCTACAAATTGAGAAAATTCATAGCATATATGAATTCTCACAAGGAAAATATCTGGCAGACTTTGTGGAAACAAATGTGAGGCAACGTAATAGTAGCACTAGTAAAGACTGTCAACGATTTTTTAAATTCTTGACCAATTCTGTATTCGGCAAGACATTGTTAAATCCATCAAAATATGCCAACAAAACGAAGCTCATAACATCAGCAGGAGCATTTTTGCGAGCGGTGAGTAAGCCACTATTTAAGAAAGCCATAAAGCTTTCAGAAAACAAAGTATTGGTTACGACGGGGACGCCAGCCATAAAACTCACTTACCCTAATTACATAAGCTACCAGATACTAGAACTCGCCAAATTTAAGCTGTACCATTTTTGGTATATGATTCTTAAGAAAACATACCAAGACAAAATAAAACTAATCTATTCAGATACCGATAGTGTCATCGCCTGTTTAGAGGGCATCAAAAACCTTACTGATGAAATCGGTAAGGAACCATTGAGGAAATGGATAGACACATCTAATTTCCCCACAGATCATCCTCTCTACAATGACTCAAGGAAGGGATCTCTAGGCTTACTTAAAAGTGAGGTGGGGGACCGCATTATTTCAGAAATAGTCTGCATTAAACCCAAAATGTATAGCATCCTGCTAGCAGATAATAACAACACTATCGCTGCGAAAGTTCCTCAGTCTGAACAACAATTATTAACTCATAATAACTTTAGAAGTGTGCTGGAAGACGGTTCTAAACATACCTTCCAATATAGTCAAATTAGAAATTTAAAAGGTCAGATGACCACTATCACCACTAGGAAACGAGGTCTTAGCTCATTTGATGATAAGCGCTTTTACTTAGATGCCTATCACTCTGTATCCTATGGTCATCCAGATGCCAGAGAAACAAAGTTTAAATTATTTAAAGATAAAACAGATGACAAAGTGGAGGAAGACGAGCAAGCTAATAGCAGTACTGAAGAAGGGAGTACAGAAGAAGAGGAACTAGAGATGAGAGACAGTTGCAATCTTTGGCGGGGAAGAGAAAAAACCGTAAGAGATTTTTTCCCCAGGGTCAAGCATCGACGCGAGAGAGGTAGATCTTCCGCCACTGCTCGTAGTTTCATGCTCTTAGAAGCTAGCTGTTCTGAGGGAGAGGAGGAATAAAACAATGTAATGTTAACTAATAAATATATTTGCTAAGTGAGACTTTTGTTTTCAACTTTGAAAAGTTAGGTTATTATCCTTTTTTCACACAGATGCCCCCGATGTACCCGGAGAACGAGAGCAGCCAGATAATCACGCCGATGACACCGAAAGAAGCAGTAAACTGGACCAGCAGGCCGGCTGCAACACTCCCTCGGAGACCCCACCCAATTATTAAGTCGTACCCAGACACCTGAATCCTTGTACTACCCTCCCATCACGGAAATAAACTTCTCTATCCCCTTTGGGGGATGCGTGGAGACCCCACCCAGTTATTAAGTCCTCTGACAGTTCGAGGCTAAGCTGTCTTCCATTACCGCATTCTTTGAACCAGTCAGTGTTGGGAAGAAGCAGCACTTGCGTCAGTGAGCTGCAGACCGGGGGAACTCCCTCGGAGATAGCAAGCTTGTACCCAGTCACCTGAATCCTTTGTACTGCCTCTCCCATCTATCAGGGGGGCAGAGATTGGGGAGTCAGAAGTGATCATATCTCCCTTTTCCTACTTAGTAGTACACAGAAATAAGTCTCTCTATCCCCTTGGGGGATGATTAAACATATTAAACTTGTACCCTGACAGCCCTGAGGTTATGCTGTCCCCCCATTATCACATTCTTTTCCATACTCATTATCCTGGAATCCGCCAGTGTTTCTAGATCGACGTCTTTATACGAGAGACAGAGAGAGACAGAGACAGAGAGAGAGACAGAGAGAGAGACAGAGAGACAGAGACAGAGAGACAGAGAGACAGAGAGAGACAGAGACAGAGAGAGACAGCGAGAGACAGAGAGACAGCGAGAGACAGAGAGACAGAGAGACAGAGAGACAGAGACAGACAGAGACAGAGACAGAGAGAGACAGAGACAGAGACAGAGAGACAGAGAGACAGAGAGAGAGACAGAGAGAGACAGAGAGAGACACACAGAGACAGAGAGACAGAGACAGACAGAGACAGACAGACAGACAGGCACCTAGGCTGTGCTCTCGCTGTGACCGGAAGGGGCACACTGCCAACAACTGCCTGCGAGATACCAGGTGTAATTACTGCAACAAGAAAGGACATAAGGAGGACCAGTGTCGGAAGAAAAAGGAACTTGACAGACAGGGCCACCTGTTTAGAGACCTGTTCTCAGAACAAACAAGCAGGATCTCTGAATTGGTGAACACACTCACACGTCACCCACTTAGCTACTCCTATCCCAACCCAGCAGGTGGGATTGTGCCTTATACAAGACCACAGACCTACATCCCTGCAGCTGCCTCAGTACCCTACCTCTCTCAAGGGCAGGCACCTTACATTCCCTACACACCCACCACCTCAAGCTGACCACTTCATCATGAGGAGCCAGTCTATCAGCATCCTGTCGGCCAACATTAGAGGTTTCATTACTAATGTTGGAGAGCTCACACATAGTTTTGTGAACACTCGACGTCCCGACATGATAGCTGTTGTTGAAACATTTTTGGATGACAGGACTCCAGAAAATTTTGCAAGAATTGCTGGCTACACCTCATGGATGAGAAGAGACAGGCAAGGGCAAGGAGGAGGTGTTGCTGTGTGCTTCTCTAAAAGTGTTCATGCCCAGCACATTGATGTTGCCACCCCTACACATCTTGAAATGATGTTCTTCAAGCTCTGTATAAACACTAGTACCTCTGTACTAGCATGTGCAATGTACAGACCTCAGTGGCAACATGCAGACCCTATCAACTTCCTAATGGAAAATATTGACTCCCTTCTGCTACAACACAACTGTCAACATATTATAATTGTTGGTGACCTCAACCAGCACCTTATACAGAGGGACTTTGATGACCTTCTTGCAGTGTTTGACATGAGAAACTTTGTTGATTTCCCTACTCATATCTCTGGCTCCTCCCTTGACCCAGTAGTGAGTGATCTGGCAGAAGGTATAGTCACTTGTCAACCCCTCGGCTACGTTGGATCGTCTGACCACAAGGCTGTTTTTACCACACTTAAGATCCCAACAGAACGAGGTGAGGAGTCCACACGCACAACCTGGCAATGGGAAAGAGGTAATTGGCCAGCCCTTTGCTCTGAGCTCGCCACCACCGACTGGAATGCTCTTCTCCAAGGGGATGTTGACAATCAAGTGAAAGCCTTCACTGGACACATCCTTAATCTACAACAAGAACACATTCCTCACCGGCAATATGTGACGAAGCCTACAGATCAGCCTTGGTTTGGCTTTCGTTGTAGAGAGGCTGCTACTGCTAAGTACAAAGCATGGCGAAGGTATAAGAGACATCCTACCACCTATAACAGGAACTTGCACATGCAAGCCTGTAGGCATATGGGTGATGTTCAAAAGTGGGCCATTGCTAAATGAGAGGTGGACACTAAAAGAAAGTTAGCATCAGGTAGGGTATGCTCCAAAACCTGGTGGTCCCTGGTCAAGGACAGACAAGGTTATCTGCCTGATGAACTTATTCCACCTCTAAATCGACAGGATGGGACCACCTCTACTAGTAGTCAAGAGAAGGCGGACCTCTTTGCTGAACACTTTGCTACCAAAATGCAAGTTCCTGATCCAGCAAGGGACCCTCCTTGGCTAGCTGCAAGAACTGTGTCAAAACTGTCAGTGGTGGCAATAAGGCAGGAGGAGGTGCATTTCCTACTTAAATCGCTTGACCAAGAAAAGGCTGTGGGCCCAGACAAGTTGAGCCCAAGATTGTTGAGAAGATGTGCAGACCAGCTAGCAGCACCTCTAACTCGCATCTTTCAGGACTGCCAAGTACAGTGTAAATGGCCCTCTCTATGGAAAGAGGCAAATGTAGTCCCTGTTCACAAAAAGAAGAGCAGAGCAGAAATCAGCAACTACAGACCAGTGTCACTCCTGTCAATAACTGGTAAGATCCTTGAGACAATAATCTCAAGACAAATGACAGAGTTTTTTGACTACCACTCACTACTTTGTGATCGTCAATATGGCTTCAGGAAAGGTTACTCTGCTGCTGATCTGTTGTTAAACCTCTCCACTAAGTGGCACCAGTCACTGGATGAATCCAAAGTCAGCTGTGTGGTAGCACTGGACATTGCTGGCGCTTTCGACCGGGTGTGGCACCAGGGCCTCTTAGCAAAACTTCAAGCACTGGGAATTGCAGGCTCTACGCTATGTCTCCTCAGTGACTACCTTCATGGTAGATCTCTAAGTGTAGTTCTCAATGGAACGGAATCAGCAAGACATCCTATTGGGGCAAGTGTTCGACAAGGAAGCGTGCTGGGTCCATTGTTATGGAATGTCTACTTCAACGACCTTCTTCATCTCATCCCAGAATCACATGCATATTCAGACGACTGTACACTGACATTCACTTATCCAAGAGAAGAAATGCCAGCTGCTCTAAGCTACATCAATCACCAGCTGAGAGCTATATCAGCTTGGGGAAATAGATGGCAAGTAACATTTGCACCTGAGAAAACGCAAATGATGATCGTCTCTAGGCACCATGATGGTAATGCTGGTGCAGTAGTAAGGATGAATGGGAGGATGTTGGCACCTGGAGAAGAAGTTGATATCCTTGGGGTGAAATTTGACTCCAAACTAACCATGAAGAACCATGTTGTAAATCTTGCAAACAAGGCAGCCAGGAAGCTTACAGCACTTCGCCGAATCTTCCATCTGCTTGACAGTAGGGGTTGCAAAATCCTGTACGAGGCACAAGTACGCTCCACTTTCTTGGTTTGCCTGCCCCCCCTCTCATCTGCGACTGCTTGACAGTAGAGAACAGAGCAAGACGTCTCATCTCTCGCCTGGACCCATCCTGGATAGATCTGTCATTTCAGCAGAGCCTTCAACATAGGAGGGATGTGGGTGGCCTTACTGTTATGTACAAGGCCAATATTGTCAAAATACCACACTTGGATCCACTTCGAGGACAGCGTGAAACAAGCTTTTATGCCACAAGACGGGCAGAAAGCAGCAACTTCACTCTGGCTGTACCCTTCTCCAGAACATCACTCCATCTGAGATCATACATACCCAGGATGACTCGAATATGGAACACATTCGTACAGGATAATGATGTCAACGAGATAAAGTCAGTTGATCAAATGAAAATGCTGGCCCACAGATGGCTCCAACTTCATCCTGTTTCCTACTTGTATGTCTCATAACAATAAAAAATGCTTTCAAATGAGCTGATGTAGGTAACAGCTCTTAGCTTGCCAATAAAGTTAGGAATCCTTAACCTGTAAATAGCTGTCAATAAAGCTAGGGATCCTTAACCTTGTCAAACCCTGTGTAAAAAAAAAAAAAAAAAAGAGAGAGACAGAGACACACAGACAGACAGAGACAGAAACAGGGACAGACAGAGAGACAGAGAGACAGACAGAGAGACAGACAGAGAGACAGAGACAGAGACAGAGACAGAGAGACAGAGAGACAGAGAGACAGAGAGAGACAGAGAGACATAGAGAGAGACAGGGAGAGACAGAGAGAGAGACAGAGACAGAGAGAGAGACAGAGACAGAGAGAGAGACAGACAGAGAGACAGAGACAGAGAGACAGAGAAGAGAGAGAGAGAGACAGAGAGAGACAGAGAGATGTGGGTGGCCTTACTGTTATGTACAAGGCCAATATTGTCAAAATACCACACTTGGATCCACTTCGAGGACAGCGTGAAACAAGCTTTTATGCCACAAGACGGGCAGAAAGCAGCAACTTCACTCTGGCTGTACCCTTCTCCAGAACATCACTCCATCTGAGATCATACCCAGGATGACTCGAGTATGGAACACATTCGTACAGCATAATGATGTCAACGAGATAAAGTCAGTTGATCAAATGAAAATGCTGGCCCACAGATGGCTCCAACTTCATCCTGTTCCCTACTTGTATGTCTCATGACAATAAAAATGCTTTCAAATGAGCTGATGTAGGTAACAGCTCTTAGCTTGCCAATAAAGTTAGGAATCCTTAACCTGTAATATAGCTGTCAATAAAGCTAGGGATCATTAACCTTGTCAAACCCTGTGTAAAAAGAGAGAGAGAGAGAGAGAGAGAGAGAGAGAGAGACAGACAGACAGAGACAGAGACAGAGAGACAGAGAGACAGAGAGACAGAGAGACAGAGACAGAGACAGAGAGAGAGAGAGACAGACAGACAGGCAAAGAGAGAGAAAGAGACAGAGTAAAGGCTGAAAATTATTAATGATAAATAACCCATCCGAAGGCTACTGGAAATGGTTGTGTAACTTTCCAAAGCCTGTGTTGGTTGGCATCAAACATTCTGAAACACTATACTAATTCAGTGATAGCAGAGGCTGAAGTTGAAATGTAAAGATCAATATTATCATTTTTTTCAAAAAGGTGTAACATTTCTTTCATGGTAAGACAAGTTAAAAAAATCTTACGTATACTTTATTGGAACAACTTCAAACTTCTATGAATGATATATCCTATGAATTCCATGGTAAAAAAAGAAATTTAATTTAGGTAGGTTAATACGTTTAAGAAGCTTGCCTGCTGCAGTAAGGACTTGGACTATAAATCACTTACCGGAGATTTGTGTATTGCTTCAACTTGTTGGTGAACTAGATATATAACCACGAGCTATCAGCACATGCATCTTAAACCTTAGCAACATCTTCCTTTATCTGACATGCATATTAAACCTTAGCAACATCTTCCTTTATCTGACATGCATATTAAACCTTAGCATCATCTTGTTTTATCTGACATGCATATTAAACCTTAGCATCATCTTGTTTTATCTGACATGCATATTAAACCTCAGCATCATCTTGTTTTATCTGACATGCATATTAAACCTTAGCATCATCTTGTTTTATCTGACATGCATATTAAACCTTAGCATCATCTTCCTTTAACTGGCATGCATATTAAATCGTAGCTGCAATTTGTCTTGCTAAAATATAATACAGATTAACAATATCGTAATGGTTCTCTGTGCCCGTTAGTATCTCGTCGAGACTTTAATGGTGCACACATTGGTGCTAAGTCTGGACTAGTGTGCAAGATAAAATGTGTTTACTCTAGTGTAACTAGTCCGTGACAGGTTTAGTGTTCCTGGAGTAGTGTTTCTGGTCTACTGTTCCTAGTCTAGTGTTCCTCGTTTAATGTTACTGGTCTAGTGATCCTGGTCTAATGTTCCTGGTCTAGTGTTCTTGGTTTAGTGTTCTTGGTTTAGTGTTCCTAGTCTAGAAATTCTAGGTCTAGAGTTCCTCTGTCTAGTGTTCTTGGTCTACCATGCCTGGTCTAATGTTCCTGGTCTAGTGTTCTTGTTGTAGAGTGCCGGGTCTAGTGTTCCTGGTCTAGCATGCCTAGTCTAGTTCTACTGGTCTAGTGTTCCTGGAGAAGTGTTTCTGGTCTAATATGCCTAGTCAAGTGTTCTTGGTCTAGTGTTACTGGTCTAGTGTGCCTGGTCTAATGTTCCTGGTCTAGTGTTCTTGTTGTAGAGTGCCGGGTCTAGTGTTCCTGGTCTAGCATGCCTAGTCTAGTTCTACTGGTCTAGTGTTCCTGGAGAAGTGTTTCTGGTCTAATATGCCTAGTCAAGTGTTCTTAGTCTAGTGTTTCTGGTCTACTGTTACTGGTCTAGTGTTCCTGATCTAGTGTTCCTGGTCTAGCATGCCTGGTGTAGTGTTCATGGTCTAGTGCTCCATGATCTAGTGTTCCTTCTCTAGTGTGCCTGGTCTAATGTTCCTGATCTAGTATGCCTGGTCTAGTGTTTCTGGACTAGTATTCCTTCTCTCGTCTTCCTGGTCCAGTGTTCCTGATCTAGTGATCCTTGTCTAGTGTGCCTGGTCTAATGTTCCTGATCTAGTATGCCTGGTCTAATGTTCCTGATCTAGTATGTCTGGTCTAGTGTTTCTGGACTAGTATTCCTTCTCTCGTCTTCCTGGTCCAGTGTTCCTGATCTAGTGATCCTTGTCTAGTGTGCCTGGTCTAATGTTCCTGATCTAGTATGCTTGGTCTAGTGTTCCTGGTTTAGCATGCCTAGTTTAGTATACCTGGTCTAGTGTTCCTGGCCTAGGGTTCCTGGCCTAGGGTTCCTGGCCTAGGGTTCCTGGTCCAGTATGCCTAATCTAGTGTTCCTGTTCTAGTGTTCCTGGCCTAGTGTTCCATGTCTAGTATGCCTGGTCTAGTGTTCTTGATATAGAGTACCTGTCAAACTAGACAAGGTTCACTAGACTAGTGTGCCTGTTGTGTACTCTCTAATGTGCCTTGTCTACAATGAGTTGACTAGTGTGAATAATTTAGTTTGCTAGTCAAATCTGCCAGTTCTAATGTGATTAGTTAAGTGTGAATTATCTAGCGTGCCTACCTACTTGGAGTGTACCTGGAGGGTATTCAGGGAAGCAACGCCCCCGAGGCCCGGTCCATGACCAGGCCTCCCGGTGGATCAGGTCCTGATCAACGAGGCTGTTACTGCTGGCCACACGTAGTCCAACGTAGTAAACACAGCCCGGCTGATCCGGCACTGACTTTAGGTATCTGTCCAGCTCTCTCTTGAAGACAACCAGGGGTCTATTGATAATTCCCCTTAGGCTGGTGTGACGCTCTTGAACAGTCTTTTGCCCAAGACACTTACTGTGTTTTCTGTTAGTGAACTAATGGCGCTCTTACTTTCCATCGGAGGTATGTTGCATCGTCTGCCAAGTCTTTTGCTTTCGTAGGGAGTGATTTCTGCGTGCAAATGAGGGACGAGTCCCTCCAGGATCTTCCAGGATCTGCCTATTCTTGTGTGCGTGGTCTCTATTGCCTGGTCTAGTGTGCTATTCTGTACTACCAGTTCTAGTGGGTCTAGCCTTATGTGCCTCTTCTAGTGCGCCTAGCCTCATGTGCTGGTCTAGTGTACCTGGTTGGTGTGTCGGTTTAGTGTGCCTCATCTACTGTGCCTAGTTTAGTGTGCCTGCTTCAGTGTGCAGACTTTCTCCTCGCTAATTTCTTAATAGTGGAACCTTGTTCATCCAAGAAAATTAAATGTACTTGTTTAAGGATTGCTTTGTTTACAGTTTAATTCCTACAAGAACTATTATCATCATTGAATGAACATTAATTATTTATTATTTTTCATCAATGAACGTGTTGATCATCATTGTTCCCGGAGAACCATAAGACGACGAGAAAGTCAGGTGATCCTATGATTGAAAATTAAACTCATTAGGAAAAGCTTACTCTTTGAAGGGTTGAACACATTTAGCCACCCGGTTATACTGGAATCAATGTAGCTTTAAAAATAAATTTTGATTTTGAGAATCTGAGACTAGCCAAATCTCTTAGTAAGAGACCGTATTTCACTGTTTCTAAGGCAGTGACTATTTAATTAAACAGTGACTATCTGGCTCTGATCTTTCTACTACGTACAATGGGCCTCTATTTACTGTTGCTACTTCCTAATTTTTATCGTCTTTATCTTACATTTCACTTATTGGCGTTGTGGTGTGTTATGTTTAGTTAATTTTTTTTTTTTTTTGCTAGATGAAAACTAACCAAACTAAACCTAACTTAACCTGAACACCGAGAATCGAGCAATTTGCTGCAGACAGTCAATGAAAAATTCTCATAGACATTCAGACTATGTATTTATGTTTTTACATAATTTTCCGAATGTTTCGGAGGCCTACAAGCTGGTCAACATGAGAAACAAAACATTATATTTATACAAGGTTTTGAAATTTTAAATGTAACTAAGGAGGACACAAAAACCTGTCATTGTTAAAACACTCAATGTTTTACAACAAAAAACTCAAAAATTATGTTTAAAAATATAAAAATGAACTGTGTAGTGGCGCAGTTTTCAATGTTTTTGATAACAAGATATATTATATTAGTGTTCCAGTCTTCGTTGACTATAACTTATATATTATAGCATTGATCAAAACACTTCTCTCCCATGATAAAAACCATTAATATTTTTTTTATCTCAGCGGATGGTCGCAACTCCGGAAAACTTAACGATGTGTTCACCTTGTTCCCTTATTAGCATCAATTAATATCCTTTGGTCAGAAGCCGCTCACAACAGCTCCACAAAGCTTCCTGGTGGCGACTTTTCCTGACCAAACTAGTTTTTCTCTCTTGTCCAGAACTACGATTTTCAAAGGCTTCATTAATATTCAAGTTTCCCCACCTCCGATATTTGCAGTCTGGCCACTGATGCCTTTGATCAAGTTCGCAGTCAGGGACGCTCAGTTTTTCTTCTCTTTTCATTCGTTCTCATCGACACCATGCCCAGCCTTTCTAGGGTAGGGTAGGTGCCTGAGCCCGAGCTTGCAGCTCACAAGACTGTCATTCCCATTAGGCCCCTTGGGGCGGGGATGGCAGACCAGAGGCGCCTCGCTTGTGGCTAGGCCGTGGGACAGTTGGTCCCAAAGATGAGGAGGTACTTGTGCCTCCTCCCATGGGAGACTTAGGAGGTCTCAGACACTCCCTAAAGAGGGAGCCAAGGCCGGGCCACCACTTGGAAAATGCCCGGGCCGGGAGAATACCGTTCTGCTAATTTTGTCTTCTGATTTCTGCGAGTATATCCTAATCTATTCTCTCTCTCACTGTCTGTCTGTCTGTCTCTCTCTCCCTCCCTCCCTGGATAATTAGTTAACTAGTTCTTACTGTTTTTCATATCATTCACTTTAGACTCGTGTATTTTATATATGGTTTTAGTCTGTAATTTACCTCTGTACCGTGAGTTCTGATGAATCACAGTTATCGTTCGCATTGCAAAAACTTCAGTCCACACGTAACACTGACGTTCCTACAAAATAAATGAAATAACACATCAAAATTCTTCAGACGATATTCCGGAAAATGAAATAGGTAAAGTGACAAATTGACAAATTCGGATTCTGCTCTTGACTCTCGCCCAGGCAGGTCATAGCAGCTCTCCTTACTCTGTCTCCCTACGATCCCCGTTGGGGAGGGGAACCTTTACCAGCGTTGTCATCGCCTTGAATTACACGATGAGCTACGCAAATCGTGTAAAGATCAAACCAAGAAATGGTACCGTTGATGATTCAACGAAGATTGCTCTTGCAACTGTTGTTCAGGTAGCACTGGAAGTAAAATTCAACACCATATTGTCACTGAAAGAAGCATTCATTGTTGTGTGTCACGATGATGCTGAAGCAGAGAAGTTACTTACTACAGAAGCCACCACTACTCTTACTGCTAAAGGGTTTACTGTTACATCATCTCCTGCCCTCAGGGCAAGGAAATCAGTATTCCTTAAAAAACTTGACAAGATTCTGACTTCTCAATCAACTGCTGACCTCAAGTCATCCATCGAGACGCAAAATACTTGGGCTACTGTTGACAGCATTACAAAAATCCCAAATGCAACGTCCATGCTCAAGGTCACCTTCACCGACGTGAACATGGCTGCCACTGCTCTGAACGAAGGCCTTGCTGTCTACTACTACTACTACATCAGTCATACCTACATTGAAGCAGAGAGATACCACTACATTCAACATTGCTGGAACTGTTATTCATACCATCACACCACCAAAGCATGTCCAGTAAAAGACAAGAAGTTCTGCACTACATGTGGTAGTGAGGGACACACCTTCAGTTCCTGCAACGCTGCTGCTCCATCACAACCAGCGTGCTTAAACTGCAAGAGTAATGACCACCATACACTGGCAGCAAAGTGTCCTACAAGAAAGGATATTATGAAGAAAACACAAGATGCAGCAAAGAAAAAACCTACAAGCAACACTCCAACGTATGCAGCAATTGCAAAGATACAAGCAAACACTACAAAATTACTTCAAGCATCTACTCAGCCCGCCTCCACCATCATCACTCCTCCAACATGTGACGTAACCAAGATCCACTACTGCTTACTATACGCTCACATGCAGAACATGGCTGTACCTGGATCATTTAACTCTACCATCAACGAGTTATTTGCATTAAATAACATGCCTTCATTTACATTTCCAGCATCTCCACCTTCTGAAGAAATTCTCAAATTCACCAAAAACTTAATCGCCAACTCTTCTGCAGAAGTCCCATCAACACCACCAACTAGTGACGTCAATCCAACAACGACCAATGAGAAGCCTCCACCGCCACCACCTCTCACTGAATCCAACCAATCAGAAGCCTTACCACCAGAAACATCTTCTAATTCGTCTACTGAAGTTGAAAACGAAGCAACACCACCTTCCTCTACTCCACCACCGCCTTCTCTACTTAGCTCACCTGGAACACCATGTTTTAAACACAAAGGACTCGTATTCTACACCACGAGGCTATACCCTGCAAGCATGACTCGCCTAGAACTCATCCAACATCTCCAAGACAACACTGTATCGTACCAGATACAAGTATCGTACTCAGATCAAGTAATTGATGGGTTAACACAAACTTCTTACATTTTTACTCAAGGGTCCCCCACTTTATTTCTACATGGTTACTCATAGGTCGCCCTTAAACCAGGGTCTGCCTCGACGGCCGGTGAGTATCCTTTTTCGTCTCTCCCAGGTCCACGTGTCCAGGAGTCCGCCTGTGTCCCCTCAGGCATTCTCCCTTCCCCACTTCCCCAGGGTCTGCCTCGACGGCCGGTGAGTATCCTTTTTCGTCTCTCCCAGGTCCGCGTGTCCAGGAGTCCGCCTGTGTCCCCTCAGGCATCCTCCCTTCCCCACTTCCCCAGGGTCTGCCTCGACGGCCGGTGAGTATCCTTTTTCGTCTCTCCCAGGTCCGCGTGTCCAGGAGTCCGCCTGTGTCCCCTCAGGCATCCTCCCTTCCCCACTTCCCCAGGGTCTGCCTCGACGGCCGGTGAGTATCCTTTTTCGTCTTTCCCAGGTCCGCGTGTCCAGGAGTCCGCCTGTGTCCCCTCAGGCATCCTCCCTTCCCCACTTCCCCAGGGTCTGCCTCGACGGCCGGTGAGTATCCTTTTTCGTCTCTCCCAGGTCCGCGTGTCCAGGAGTCCGCCTGTGTCCCCTCAGGCATCCTCCCTTCCCCACTTCCCCAGGGTCTGCCTCGACGGCCGGTGAGTATCCTTTTTCGTCTCTCCCAGGTCCGCGTGTCCAGGAGTCCGCCTGTGTCCCCTCAGGCATTCTCCCTTCCCCACTTCCCCAGGGTCTGCCTCGACGGCCGGTGAGTATCCTTTTTCGTCTCTCCCAGGTCCGCGTGTCCAGGAGTCCGCCTGTGTCCCCTCAGGCATCCTCCCTTCCCCACTTCCCCAGGGTCTGCCTCGACAACCAGTGAGTATCCTTTTTCGTCTCCCAGGTCCGCGTTTCCAGGAGTCCGCCTGTGTCCCCTCAGGCATCCTCTTCCCCAGGTCGCGTGTCCAGGAGTCCGCCTGTGTCCCCTCAGGCATTCTCCCTTCCCCACTTTCCCAGGGTCTGCCTCGACAACCAGTGAGTGTCCTTTTTCGGAGTCCAACTGTGTGAAGGCCAGGTGCTCCCCCTTCCCCACTACCCCCACACCCTAACCTTGCACAACCCCCCCCTCGGGTCCGTGGTTCCAGGAGTCCACCTGTGTGAAGGCCAGGTGCTCCCCCTTCCCCACTACCCCCACACCCCAACCTTGCACACCCCCCCCCGGGTCCGTGGTTCCAGGAGTCCACCTGTGCGAAGGCCAGGTGCTCCCCCTTCCCCACTTCCCCCACACCCCAACCTTGCACAACCCCCCCCCCTTCGGGTCCGTGGTTCCAGGAGTCCACCTGTGCGAAGGCCAGGTGCTCCCCCTTCCCCACTTCCCCCACACCCCAACCTTGCACAACACTCCCCCCCTTCGGGTCCGTGGTTCCAGGAGTCCACCTGTGCGAAGGCCAGGTGCTCCCCCTTCCCCACTTCCCCCACACCCCAACCTTGCACAACCCCCACCCGGGTCCGTGGTTCCAGGAGTCCACCTGTGCGAAGGCCAGGTGCTCCCCCTTCCCCACTTCCCCCACACCCCACCCTGGCACACCCCCCCCCACCCTTCGGGTCCGTGGTTCCAGGAGTCCACCTGTGCGAAGGCCAGGTGCTCCCCCTTCCCCACTTCCCCCACACCCCAACCTTGCACAACCCCCACCCCACCCGGGTCCGTGGTTCCAGGAGTCCACCTGTGCGAAGGCCAGGTGCTCCCCCTTCCCCACTTCCCCCACACCCCCCTTGCACACCTTGCACCCCCCCCCCCTCGGGTCCCCAGGAGTCCACCTGTGCGAAGGCCAGGTGCTCCCCCTTCCCCACTTCCCCCTTCCCCCACCCGGGTCCGTGGTTCCAGGAGTCCACCTGTGCGAAGGCCAGGTGCTCCCCCTTCCCCACTTCCCCCACACCCCAACCTTGCACAACACCCCCCCCCCCCCCCCGGGTCCGTGGTTCCAGGAGTCCACCTGTGCGAAGGCCAGGTGCTCCCCCTTCCCCACTTCCCCCACACCCCAACCTTGCACAACCCCCCCCCCCCCCCGGGTCCGTGGTTCCAGGAGTCCACCTGTGCGAAGGCCAGGTGCTCCCCCTTCCCCACTTCCCCCCCCCCCCAACCTGCACAACCCCCCCCCCCCCCCCGGGTCCGTGGTTCCAGGAGTCCACCTGTGCGAAGGCCAGGTGCTCCCCCTTCCCCACTTCCCCCACACCCCAACCGTGCACAACCCCCCCCCCCCCCCCGGGTCCGTGGTTCCAGGAGTCCACCTGTGCGAAGGCCAGGTGCTCCCCCTTCCCCACTTCCCCCACACCCCAACCTTGCACAACCCCCCCCCACCCTTCGGGTCCCCCCCCCCCCCGGGTCCGTGGTTCCAGGAGTCCACCTGTGCGAAGGCCAGGTGCTCCCCCTTCCCCACTTCCCCCACACCCCAACCTTGCACAACCCCTCCCCCCCCCTTCGGGTCCGTGGTTCCAGGAGTCCACCTGTGCGAAGGCCAGGTGCTCCCCCTTCCCCACTTCCCCCACCCCCCAACCTTGCACAACCACCCCCCGCGGGTCCGTGGTTCCAGGAGTCCACCTGTGCGAAGGCCAGGTGCTCCCCCTTCCCCACTTCCCCCACACCCCAACCTTGCACAACCCCCCCCCGGGTCCGTGGTTCCAGGAGTCCACCTGTGCGAAGGCCAGGTGCTCCCCCTT